>NW_020289895.1:3000000-3288798 GCF_002926085.2 Candidozyma duobushaemuli
CACCTAGAAAGGGTTTCTTTATTCTCACTGAGGACTCCTTGAGCCTTCAAGTAAGATCCCTTACTTTTGTTGTCAAATCAAGGTCCCTCAATTGTAGACCTGTCTTCCATTAGTGTTACGAAATAATACGGACCTGTAAAACAGCATTTATCATGTACGCAGGATCAACTCGGAGTAGCAGACAAACTCCGAGTAGTCCCAATGCGGAAACTCCCGAACGGACTACAAATTCAATCTCAACCTTAGTAAATTACCTATTCATGACCTATTACCCAACAATCCTACATGGTACCAGTGAAGTCAGTCTCACCTTCCCTGTGACAAGCGTTCTCAGCAACACCGCAGTTACACAGACTCTTCAATCTCTTTCCACAAGCGCAGGCAGATTCAGTAGGGGGACGGCGTTCTCGACAGGGGCCTTTTCACAGTTGCAGTGAAGGGCAGCCTGCTTTCCGCAGGAGCAAGTAGATCTCTTAGCGCAAACACATTCAGCAGCAGCACAAGCCATTTTTTATCAAGATGTTATTTTTGATTTATGAGTTGAATCGATGGCTTTGGGCCCACTTTAAGTAGTTTTTTTTCTATTTGCAGCCAACTCCGCATGATCTGCATATAGCTAGGTGACCTGATTTCTGAGGACCCTGATCACGTGTACAATATCATATCAGCCAATGAGCGCGTAGAGAATAGTCAGCTTACAAAGACTTCGGCTGCATCTTGTCAGCCTGACAGATATGCTTATCATGCAGCTGTCTGATTAGGAATATGACAAACAACTGACTTGCGATTGGCTGTTTATTATACCTCATTCACACCAAAAATAAATACCAGCATGGCTCAGCAGGGCTAAAAGTGGAATGAAGCAGTAGAATAAGTGGGGGGATGTCGCCGTTACGCTTCATCCGGAATTCGTATGATGTAATAGGAGCTACACTCGTTAGAAATTGACATGATGTTCGTTACTTCTGGGCATTACTTAAGGCATTAGGTGGATTTTCTGAGTGTCCGAGTGAGAGCCTTCCATCGTTCACCGAGGATTGAGCCAAGCTCTGAGCTATTGACCGTACTATCGTTGGTTTGATCAATGCTTCTCAGCAAATTTTGTGTAACATTGGCTGTGTTAATAGGTGCATTCTCTTCAGCCTCGAGTTCTTGTTGTTCTTTTTCCGGAGAAGGCTGCAAGACGTCCTCGAAGATTTGAGATACTGATTTCGACTTCTGTTCTCCGCTATCTATCTCCTCCTGGTCTGTAGCTTCCTGATCTGCAGCCTGATGCTCACTTTGGCCCTGATAGTGTTGTAGACAATGGAATGGCTCCTGCTATTGTTATTTGTATCATCTTTATAATTGGCATCAAGAAAAACGTTCTCAGATTCGTCACCCTCTGTCCTCCTTCGTTTAGACAGACGTTCTTCTCTTTGTGCGGGAGAATGATTTACAGAAGCCCCTACCAGGATTGTTTGAAGTTGAGGAAGAGGCACCTGATCGCTATCATCTCCTGGATTAATGGAAGTCATTCTCGGAACAGGTAATACCTGATCCAGATCTTCATTACCCCTCTGTAAAGAAGGAATATTTTTCATAGGTGACCGACCGACTCCAGCGCCTGAACCGAATGTGGGTGTACGAGGGAACCTCTGACGACCTTTTGGTGTCACCTCTGCCGGCAGCAAAAGCCTGACGGCGGGGTTGGGGACGGGATCCGAATGATTCGTTTTAGAGACTCCTGAACTCGACGGGAAATGGTGATTCACGTCACTTGTGAGTTTTGGAGGTTCGGGAAGGGTAGGGGACGAGTTGAGAAAGTTTTGAAGCATGGACAGTCTTCTAGGATCGGTAGCATCATAGCGACCAGAGCCACGCTTTCGAGGCGATATCAGTACACGAGGATATCTTGTAGCAGATCTTTGAGGGGACGTGCTGGGCTGGAGCAGATGCCTCGATTTGAGCTGTGGAGTGGAAGCTTCCATTTGGAAGTCTGAAGTCAATGTCGAGTTTTGTTGCAGATCTAGTTCGTTAAGCACGTCCTTCTTCTCTGAAGTACCTTCGGTCTGTTGAAATCCAGTCTGCGCAGTATCTCCATCCACCTTGGACTCCTCGGGACAGACCTTAGTTTCTGAAGCTTCTTCGACGAAACGTTTCCAGAATGAAACATTGCTCCAGACATTGCTCAGAGCTGAGTGGTATCTTGTCAAAACAGGAAGAATCTTGTCCGTGATTACAGCATTGGCTTGGGAGAGATTCCTGTCGATCTCCTGAAGAACCAATGTGGTTTCTTGCTCTAAGCGCTCTAACTCGATATGAGCAGAAACGCCACTCCCCTTTTCCCTTTTGGCGGAGTTGACGTGGACTGTGGACTTTCTTCTCGATTCCATCGTCTTGGACTCTATAATCTTATTGTTTTGATGTGTTGATGTTGCAGCGCGTGTGGTGTACGATACAACGCGGAGGTAGATTGCATCCCCAGTGCGAACGCTATGTGAGCCATCGGCTAGATCAGTTCAATAATCTACAAATTCTCTTTAACTGGGGAGAACTAAGATAAGAAGATTTGAGTCCATGAAATTAAACTAATCGAATATCCATTATCAAAAATCATCACCGATAAAGTTAATTGGTGTTGGTTAGGAACTGATTTGCTCTTACTGATTCCGGAAAACCCTATTCAAGCCATTGTATATCTGGAATAGATCTCAAGAATTCCATAGATTGCAGAGACTCGTTCGCCAACCAGTACAGAAGGCCTCGTTGATCAACGTGCCGCAACTACAGCAGTGTCGCACATTTTGCAACCGTCACCACTACCACCACTACCACCTAATTCGCCATACACAGCGAATCTTGTAATTCACACAATGGCGTTTCAGCCTGCAACACGAAAAGCATCTACTCTACTTTCCTATTTCAAACTGAAACAACCTGACGGAAATCGCTGGGCCTACCCGAATCATCACGGCTCGCACCCAGACCTCCATGTGCGCATGCTTCCGATTACCGCTTTCAACTTCAGCTTCTCCATCGACTTTGAGGAATGGGCAATATCATGTCGGTTTCCTTCGCCCCGAATGCACGGATGCAAAGACGAAGTACGATGATTGCTTCAACAAGTGGTACACGGAAAAGTTTTTGCAGGGGAAGTCGCTTCACAACGAATGTACCGAGCTCTGGGATGAGTATATCACTTGTGTGAACACTGCTTTGGCAAAGCATAAAATAAAGCCAATGTTGGACAAGGCCCGCGAGGATCAGCCCTTTGGCGAGGACTTACTGAAAAAGGACAAATAAGGCTTGTAAATAGATACGGGGCGCATGCCTCTGTGGTGACGAGAA
Source organism: Candidozyma duobushaemuli (assembly GCF_002926085.2). Lineage (NCBI taxonomy): Eukaryota > Fungi > Ascomycota > Pichiomycetes > Serinales > Metschnikowiaceae > Candidozyma > Candidozyma duobushaemuli. The sequence goes on from NW_020289895.1 coordinate 3,003,331, forward strand.
AAGAGTTATAATAAAAGGAACGCTGCCAATATCTGTAGCTATGAAACTTTTGCAGAGATGCTTGTCCACTTCGTCTTGCTATTGACAGCTGTTTTAGCTTTTCCACTTAACGTGACTTCTTTTGGTTCCGGCTCTCACGGCATCACTTCCAACTATGACTTTGAAGAGCTTCACAAGTATGCACATCTCTCAGCAGTGGCCTATTGCCTTCAGAAGGGGCTTCACACTGGAACGTTGGGTGATCAAGAAGATGCTTGTCCCTCACATTCATGCACGTATCCCAGTGTAAGGAACATGAAGGTTTACAAGGTGTTCAACTTCACCGATTGGTTGGTTGTCGGTTCTGGGTTCATTGCAATCGAACGGGAAACCACGCGAATTTATGTTGTGTTTCGTGGAACCTCGTCGACCCAGGATTGGATCAGTAACTTTGAGTTCTTACATTCTCGTTACCAACCTTTGGTACACATGCGTGGTGACTTTGACTTGGAGTGTGAGGAAATTTGTGAAGATTGCACGATACACAAAGGGTTCAACACTTTTATCAAGACCAACGGCGAGGATATCGTGCGCGAGGTTGTCAAATTGAAGAAGAAACTTCCTGACTACTCGATTGTGGTCACTGGCCATTCACTTGGTGCTGCTCTCGCAACCCTCTCCGGCGTAGAGTTCAAGCTTTTAGGCTTCGAGACATTGGTTGTCACCTTAGGTGGGCCCAAGGTGGGTAACTCGCAATTTGTCGACTTTGTCGATAACCTTTTTGACACTGACTATGTTGAAAAGCATATCAATAAGTACCATTCCTTCGACACCCTTTCAAGCGGTCTCATTAGAGCAACACATAAGCATGATCTTATTCCGATGCTTCCACCGACCTCTCGCTATAAGCAGTGTGGATATCAATACTATCTTGGTGCAAAGGGCCCTCAGCAGTCCCCAGAGACTGTGATCAGAAGAGGCACAGACTATGTGGAAGATGATCAACTACTAGACTACCAGTCAATGTTGCCAAGTTCTTTTAGTCGAGGTGATCATGTCAATTATTTCTTCAAGATCACGGGATGTCAAGATCTCTAGTCAGACTCTGATATGCGAAGCATTTCGCTTACTGCGGGCACCTTCAACCTCGCTTTGCTAAGCTTCTCTCCCTCTTTGAGCTCGTACTCATTCAATTTAGTCCACCCCTCCCATGTAACTGCATGGCGAGGAATATCTACCTCACCATGTTCGTTAAAGGGTTTGTTGAAGACACCATTGTTTAGATCCTCCAATATATTGTTAGCTGTATCAAATGACTCCATCATTGTAGTTGCAATCACACCCTTGGGTCCGCTTTTGATCCACCCTGAAGTATACCAACCCTTATCATACTTGTAGTTGTGTTCCAAATCCTTATCTAGGTTTTTCTCAAGCATAAGCCTACCATGCTTGTGTACTAGACAGTTCTTGCCAGTGTCAAATGCCAATCCAACTTTCTCAAAGCCGTCAAGCGGAGAACCTTTGTAGCCGATCGATAAAATCACCAATTCGTTGGGTAAGGTAACAAATTGTCCTGTACCTTTCACGCTAACTCTCTTAGTAAGCTTGTCTTCCACCAACTCATTAACCTCGAATTTCGTCTCTGTAAGCAAAGAAGGGTCGTTTTCATCGACCACGAATTCTTTTGGGCTCTTAAGGAATTCAAGGGCCCATTTTTTATGAGAGGGCTTGGGATCAGCAGCAGCTTCATCGGAGGCTTTTTCAAGAATACCAAACTTGCGCTTGTCAACTCTCAGTAACAGTTTAGCATTTGGCTTGATGTCATTCATAATGTCTGAGTCAATTGGAACTAGCTGCACATTCAGATGCTTTTTCAAATCAACAAGTTCCCTGATTTCCTTGTTTGTGAAGGCGGACTCAAGAAGACCTCTTCTGGCGACGATGTTGACTCTCTCCACGGCGCTCTTCTTGAGCAACTCAGTAGCCTCAACACGTATATCGGTCGGAGACCAATGCTTTTCTGGATCCGCAAGAAGCACCCTGGCAACATCAATTGCAACATTACCATTACCTATAATGGTCACATTCTTTATTTTTTCTAACGGAGGAGGAATATTGGACTCACTGTTTGCACTGTCTGGATGACTGTTGTACCAATTGACAAATTGACGAGCCAGGATAACCGCAGGCGAGTCGGCCCCGGGGACGTTAAGCTTGTTATCTGAGCTGGTACATCCATATGACAAAACAATGGAGTGGTAAACTTCCAGAAGACCTTTGAGCGGAACATCTATGCCGACATTCACATTGCCAAAGAATCTCACCTTATCCCCATGATCTCTGAAGATATTGTCCATATACTCCTCACAATTCTTTACTTCCGGGTGATCAGGTGCAACGCCATAGCGACTTAACCCATGAGGGGTCGGAAGTCTGTCAAAGAAATCGATTTTAATGGGAAGTTTATCAGACTTATTAAGCAAATGATGAGCGGTGTAAAACCCAGCGGGCCAGTGCCAACAATAGCAATTCTAAACTGATTATGCTGCCTGGATATACTGAAACACCGTACCCCGAAACTGACAGCCAGTAGTTTGAAAAGGCTGCGCGAGATCATAGTAATGGGTGAAACTCTACTAGTCAGAGGAGCTTTTCAATCAACTATCGCGCATTTTGCACCCACTGAGAAAACTGACCTTCGGATTACAGCTACGGCCACAAGATGTTCTGATGATAAAATTGCTCAGGTAAAAAGGTTTATTGTCTTCTTTATTCTGTACCAATTTTTAATTGCTAAAAATGACTCAATGACGAGTTAGACACGCTAAATCCCTCAATTTTGGCTATATTGCATTTTAAAGCTAACAATTACATAGAAGAAAACAAACTGAATTAGAATAACATTTAAAACTTGAACAGTTTTGATAAAAGAGTTAAATGTTAAGGAACTCAATGTACCAGTGCTTTCACTTTTCCAGATCATCCGAGATAGTTTAGTGGCTAGAATTACCGCTTGTCGCGTGGTAGACCGGGGTTCAATTCCCCGTCTCGGAGCTTTTCTAAGCGCAAGTGGTTTAGTGGTAAAATCCAACGTTGCCATCGTTGGGCCCCCGGTTCGATTCCGGGCTTGCGCATTTCTTTTTGGATTTTTGATGTCCTTGTTAAATGCTACTATTTTTTTTTGCTATAATAAAGTTGCTGTTTGAGTAAACTCCTATCTATTCTACCCGTCTAGCGAGTGCTCGTCAATGCGTGTACTGTGTGACCTCATATCTCAACCAATTACCGTCAATTATCTATTTTTAAGCATTTTACCCACCTGACTCACAAAAGTTTCTATTAAAACTTGTCCCTTACTGCGGCTACCGACGGTGCTGCTTGCAAATCTAACGAAGGCACGTTTTGTGCAGTACATACATATGCCTTCCTAATGAGGTTTTCGCAGCCAGCCATACTGATCCCATCTTTCACCCTTGATGAATTCTGATCCTCAAACCAACTACCTTTGATCCCAGTCACTAATTCCACCACTACCCGCTCATGATAGTATCTTCCCCTCAGTGGCCGGATCCGGACACGATCCAATCGGTTCGGTCAAGGGCATCAGAACTATCCCGACAGTTCTCCTACGGCAGCACAGCATCTCACATTAGCACCCCTGGAAGAACTCCATTGCTAGAAGAGCCCCATGATACAACCCATAAGAGACAACAAAGCAATCCTTTCAGTGTTCTATACGACTCGAACTCGCCTCAAAGACATCGCCCATCTCCAACTAAATCCCCAGCATACATTGATATTGAAAATGGCATCAATAACGGACGATCACCTGTTGATGCATTCACATCTTCCCATAACAGACACCCAACAGTGACCCTAATAGATGACTCTGAGCTTCGACGGGGAAACTCTGTGATCTCGAGGCTGGCCTCCATGAGACATAGAAATGGAATCAGGAAGAGGACCAAGATGGTTAGAAGAGAAGATCTACCCGAAGGTCTAATAGTCGATGAGCTGACAACGTCAGGTGGAGAACCGAAAGGGCGGAAAAAGAAGCAACCGAAGTTATCCTTTTTGTTTCCAATACGCAGAAGAAGGTCCTTCAACTACTATCCAATCAAGGCGGCACCCAAATTCACATCTGAGGACGAGTTTGAAAAGTTTCTCGATACACACGGTGGAGAAGTCATGAAAGAAATTCTACCGCAGTCCATGGCTGCCTACCAGTTCACGAATATCATGAGTCTTATTCCCACGATCAACATTTATCCACAATTGATGCATATGCCCCTCAACAACCCATCTTCCGGGACAGTGAGCAGCAAAAAAGTGAAGTTTTACCTTCGGAGAAATCACCACTTCCACAAGGCAGATCGCTAGCGCCTCCTAGGATTCAGAGACCACAGCAACTCACTTACAGCGATAATGTTCAATACAAGGAGAGAGTATTCAGGGATTATAGACAGGCAGCGTTTGAAACGAAAGGCAGCATTCCACCAAAGCTTCATGTTTTATTTCCTCTTGAGGCACAAAGCTTCACCAGTAAGGAAAAAGAACAGCTCGAGACCAGACTCCTTTTTGAGCTCCTTTTGAGAAGAACAATCGCAGCAAAAATTGACTTCAGGCTTAAGCAGCAGGGCTTCCATAAAAAAGAAAGAAAACCAAAGGAGAAGCCTAGCCAGAATTTCCTGTCTTCCTCTTCCTCGGGCCCCTCCGATCGTCCGGACAAGCACATCGGTAAGAGAAGCCGTCGTGAGCCTAGAACCCCACGAAACACCAAACCTGCTAAAGAATCAGATAACCAAAATGCTTCGCTTCTTTCTGATCCACTTCCATCTCCACAAATCAGCTTCAATGCTAACATGTTTGATCCAGTGTACAACAATTCGCCCGTGAGTATCGAGGATTGGAAACAAAGATATATTTCATCGCTTGATAAGTCGCCTGGTAGAGGATCAGGCAACTCACATTTGGTAACCAACGGCAACGGACACCGTAAGACACCTTCCCAAACATACGTCTACAACTTTGATAATGTTGACCTTGTCTCTAAAAGAGAGCGCTCAACGCCAAACTTGTCGAATGTTGCGCTTTACTCAATGCAGCCGGTAACAAGATCAGAAGCAACATTCACATCATCTGAGGAGAACTCTGCAGAGCCTATGTTACCGAATGTCTACACCCATAGAAGTTCGGACTCGACAGCAGAGACTAAGAGTAATTCTCGCGGGTCCGCCTCAACTGATCAGTGTCCAAATCAGGAGAAGCGAACATCTGAATCTACAACCAACACCTCAGTTCTTCAGAGTTTAGAGGACCTCTCCGAATCCGTCTTTCACTATTTGCGATCCGAAGGCGCTATGGTACACCACAGGTATTCACTCGATGTGTCCCTGGGTGTCAACCCCGATTCGTTGCATAATTCCCCGGATCCTTCCAAAGCTTCTTCAAATCTATTCTTCCCAAAATCTCCTCGTCAAAACGGAAGATCACAACCTCTTAATGTTCCAACGACGCCTACGGCGATCAGGGAAAACAAATAGGGCCTTCATATCTAGCATCTCGAATCACATTGCATTCTTCATAAATAAATGATACACATAAAAAGAACTATCTCTTGCTAGACCTTTTAATATCTTTTGACTTGGCACCCTTTTGCTCAGTGCTTGCGATTGAGGGCTCAGTTGTTTGTCTGTACGAGTCTTTACCAGAGTCTTCAACCACGATGGAATCTTGCAAGCGCCGTCTTGATCTGTAGGCCTGATGTAAATCATTCACTTTACTGAACTTGTCAGCCAACTCGTGAATTCTCTTTCGTCTCGTATTGAGTTGGGCGCTGTTTGAAGAGGCAACGGCACCTGGAGTTGATGTTGGCGTATTCAATGAGAAACCGGAGTTGCTGTTCTGTCCATGGAATGGGGCCACAGTTGACAACCTATTTCTCAAAGTTGTAAATGTTGACGACTGCGGCATGATCATAAGAATACCATAAAGCGTTTTGTATAAATGCGGGTGCTTGTCCGGTTCCAATAACTGAAGTCTCAATTTCAAAAAGATTGGAGTTTCAAGAAGCTGGATGAGGATATCAAGCTGAGTGAGTAGTTGAAAAGTTACCTCCAGCTCACCAAGGCATTTGATTATGAGGAATGCCAATTCATGATTGGAAGTAAGTAAACATATCGACAACGCACTAGCAGGGCTGTGACACCAGCTTTGGAAAAGAGTCGAGAAGAATACCCAATCTTCGGGCTTCTGAAAGTCAAGGTTTTTTAACTTCGTGCGAAGACCCTGAAGCTCGTGAGTTGTGAGCAAAATGTTGTTGAGTGTAACAACAATATTGCCAACGAACTCTAGATTCAACTTCTCGAAGGAAACCAATACCTCAGATAGCGTTTGAAAAATCTTTTCGGCACTAATAGAGACACAAAGTCTCCTGATCATGAACTCGACCTTGCCTCTTGAGATCGCATTTGGCCCCGATGATGGCTCGTCAGGCTCTCCTGTTCTCCCATTGTTTTCCACGCCATCCGTCTCAAAGAAGAAAATCAATTTCACCATGAACTCCTTGAAAAATTCCTGATTATCTTCGGAGATCTTAGATGCCAACAGCAATACTTTAGAAATAACCTCATTACTCGAGTCTGTGGACGACCTCAAAAGAGCAGTCAAGTCAAAAAGATACCGATCCTGACTGTCGCCCTTCTTGCTTTCATCGATCTCGAAGAAACTTCCGGGATAACTCGAGTAAAGGAATGTGAGCCAATCCATCAGTGTCAATCGTGAAAGCTCGTTGACATTATGTAGACACTCGTTCATCACCACTCTCAATGCTTTGTTGAGATACAACTCTGTGAACTCATCTAATACATCTTTATTTAGACCCTCGATTGCGTTGTCGCTAATTTCTGGCTGGTCAGGATAACTGTCTTTCGAATTTTTCGTAGTTGAATCTGTAGCACTTTCATTGAGTCTGACAAGGTATGATTGCAAAGCTTGATTGAAATTCAAAAACTGAGATCTGAGATCGTTGTCCTTGTTGTCGTCCGTCAAGGAGATATTATGCATATTAATTGCGATACAATCTGGAAGGAATTTAGAAAAGCTTGTTGGAGTGATGCAAACAAGCTCCTGTAACCATTTGAGGACAGTCGATTGTATCTCCAAGTAGATATCATGGGACTCGGCGGAAAGATCGTTGATTTTGACATCGGCAGAAGAATTGGACAGACCGGATCTCAAAAATGAAAGTAAGATATCAATGATTCGAGGACAGTCAATGAAAATATCTTGACCATCAATGAAAAGAGACGTGTCGTCTTGAGACACGTCATTTAATTCATTCTCCGCTTGCTCCTTATCGTGATGAGCAGGGCGTCTAATGACAGTAGTTGAGCTGGACTTTATGGATGCGTCATCGTCATCGGTGGCTTGTTTGGGTTCAACACTTAGTCCTTCCATTTGTTCCTCGATGTTCTGGCGAGAGCCTTTTTGACTTTCTGCGACAAGTTGTCTCCTCTTCAACTCATACTTCACTTTGTAGATATTCCTAATTTCTTTCAAAAAGATGTTGAGAAGATTGTGCGTTTCGACGCGGACGTCCGATGGACAATTGTTCATGAAGAACCGAAGGAGGGGCTCCAAAAAGTTTGGCAAAAACGTGAGTAACTCCAAAGAAGGAATATCGTCAAACAATTCCAACCAACTCAATAGGAACTTTTTTGCAAAGGGATCGATAGTGTACATGCGTTCTAAAAGTGTGGGAATGAACTTTGGCAAGGAGAATGCTTTGGACGCATCCTGAGGGTTATTCACTTGGAATGAGCGACCATCTGGTCCCATCACGTTTGACTCAATCTCAGTAGATTCCTCGGGCTTTTGATGCAAAATGGAGACATAGTTTGTTGACTTGGCACTCACAATGTCTTTAATCAATCTGTCAAGGATGTCGGCCGCGTTCTTAACCGACGACTCAGTATCCGTCACCAAGATACACAAAATGTCGAAGATTTCATTGAAGTATAAGAGGATTTCGCCTCTTGCAATTTTGGATATGTTGTAAAGAGACTCACATGCATAATAACGCACTCTTGCGTCCGTGTCTCTAAATGTACGGAATATGGGTCTAACGATATCGTCTAGGAAATACGCAATGGCAAAGGAGCCCAATGCGACAGAAACACTGCCAAGAGCGGTGATAGCTCCCATTGTAGCAGAAGTCGAAATACCATCGAGAAGCTCGGTAAGTTCAGCTATGATTTTGGAGATAGTTGGAGAATCATTTCTTGCGAGTGCTTGCTTCGTAAAACCCTCAATTTGAAATGCCGTTGCTTTTCTTCTTTCATAAATATGGTTGGAGAGATCTTTTATGATCGCAGGCTCCAACACACGTGGCTCACTCATTCGTTGACCTGTTACTTATCGGTTGTAGTGAGATTGATCTATGTTGATATCGCGTACAGGAAAGTCGAGAGCCAAACCATTTTATTCATCTGGACTATATAAAAGGTTTATTGATTCCTTAATTTCGGAATCAAAATTTCTCTTAATCTGAAACTTCTGAAATCAGAGCTTATCCGTTGACTCTTCTTTTCTTCTTCCTTTCTGCTTCCTTTGACCATTCACCCATGTAAAATATATCGTCTTGTTCCTCTTCTCTCAGGCCTTGACTGTCGACCTCAATTTGGTCGTAGTCATACTCTTCTGGCGATTGTTTGAGCATTGGTTCAGGACCTGGCAAGTTTGAAAGATTATGCTCATGAGTCGCAGTCTTGCCCGGGTGCTCTGCCGGCTTGCCCGGTAAGATCTTAGACAATTGAGCAATATCCTCTATGCTTGCGAACTGATCTATCGATGGTATTTGGACGTTGAACCTGATATACAAGTCTCCACGTGTGAAATCAGAAGAATCTGTTTCCAAATCCGACTTCTGATAATATTTGCCATTGCGAATACTCAAATTTATAGGCATTCCCATTCCCTTCACAATCTTCGGTGTGTTCAGGTTGATGGAGCCCACAACTTCCCCGCACTTGATAGCAGCGTTCACTGAGTCGTTCATGGCATCGTTACCGTGTACGTTGATAAATATCTTTAGCTCCTCTCCAGGATTGATGAAGTCGTGAACCAAGACTGTTCCGCCGACAAGTGCTGTCTTCAAATCAATGTCTTGCTCGAGAAAAAGATCGTTATTGCGCCTTATAAGGGACGGGTGTGGAAGCTCTTGAAGATGGATCACCACGTCTCCGGGCTTAATGTTTCTGCCCTCATCTGCCATTCCTCGTATTATACACTTGTCTCCGTGTTTCAGTCCAGGAAGAATGCTGACATTGAGAATTTTTTTCTCCATCTTGAAGCCACCTTTACAATCAGGGCATCTGTCTCTTTCGGAAAAATAAATCCCTGTACCCCTGCAAGGTTGACACGAAGAGATTTCTTCGTAACTAGAAAACCTATTCAACATCAGCACATGGACGCGACCCAGTCCCTTACATTGACGACAGGTCTGTGGGTTGAGGCCACCGATACCGTTACAGGTTCCACACTTGGCCTTTCTAGGAAGCTGGAATTTTGCCAGGCGACCATAGTACATGTCCGCTAGTGACACCTTAAATGTATGCTGAATGTCGGGGCCCTGTTGCAATGAATGGATACGAGGATCAGCCGGGGCTGGTCGTACAACACGTTTGCTTCTGCCTGGCGTATTCATGTTCATATTCATGTTCATATCAAACCCCATGTTCATGTTACTGCCTGCAGCATTCATAGAACTGCCAAAAAGCCCAAAGTGTTCCTCAAAGGGTGATCCTTGAAACGCGGAGCTCATTTCATTGAACATATGTGAGAATAGGTCTTGTTGGAAAGGGAATCTCTGTGGAGGTGCTCTCCTCTGCTGCTCCTGTTTGGCTGCAACCAGACCATCTAGGCCACCTGGGCCATAGACGTCGTATACTCGTCTTGTACGCGGTTCTTTTAGAACTTCGTAAGCCTGAGTTGCTTCTTTGAACTTTTCTGTGAGATCTGGATCATGGTTGGTCTTGTCAGGATGATATTTGAGGGCTAGCTTTTTGTAAGCTTTGCAGATTTCATCTCCCAGTGCCTGTGGGGTCACTGCTAACAAATCATATAGATAAGTTTCGTACACCATAAAGCATAAAGAAGGTTAATAGCGATTATGAGGGAATGAGAAGACTTAAATGGTGCTAGGACTTCACTATACTGGATAGCGTTTCTGGAAGTTCGATCGCCTTCTGCGAGACGCGTGGAGTGTGTAGAAAATGCAACCTTACAGGAAGAAAACTGGATGACATCTTTCTGCTGATGCATTATGTAATGAGAGAGTCTTTCGATCCTCGGACATAGTTAAATAATCTTCAAAATTAAGGATGAACTTTAATGGTCAATGCTGGGGATTAGTGCAAAAAGGTTGAGGTAGACCAAATGCTTATCTGAGGCTGCGAAATCAGCTGCACTACCGAGAGACAGTACGCAAATCTGCAATATCAAGGAAGATGTTGGTCGAACATATTTGATTCAATCAGAAGGTGTTAGTTTGTGATTTTAGGAGAAGGCGAGTATCTTTCAATTCTTCTGGTGTTATCCTCGTATTCCCCCAATGAATATTTGGGTCCGAATTGTGCAATTGTGTATAGTGTAGGCACACCACGCTTCAACCAAGACAAACGACTGCGGAGATCAAGGCCTCATCCAGCTTCCCACCACAATTCACCAGACGAGTTCATTATGCCACGCTACATGTCTTTGCAGAAGCAAAGTCCCTTCATTGCCTCTATTTACCCAATGTGCGAACTTGCCAATTACTGGAGAAGCTCGTCTCTGAAGTGAGCCTGGTAATTGACCTTCTTACGTCTTCTCTCCTGTGTATTCCTGCTCTTGAGTTCCATACGCCTGACGGCCTTCTCCTGTTTCGTGACCTCCTTCAGTGTTATGCCAGGCGCAAACCTTCTGTCGACTAAAGCAACTGTCTTTGTCAGTTCTGGAGCATCCCGAACAACCAAACTCGTGGTCAGACGAGGCTGCCTGACGTCCCTGTGAAGCACACGAGAGCCCGATGGGAGTGTGAGCTCGCGTGAATCTGCTGTGTAATCTGGCAAGTCCTCAATCTCAAAATGGTCTTCGTTCTCCGAAAAAGCCACCCTCTTCGATGTGGTGGTTGCAGTTGGCAGCTCCGATGCCAAAGAAAAGTCATAAAATTCGTCAAAGACTGCTTTTTCGCCTTTGGTCTCGTAAGGCATGCGGCAATGTCCCTTGGATATCATGTGCTGTCTTATACTCTCAAGAGACTTGCCTTCGAAGCCACATGTGAGGCATTCATTGTCAATGTAGATAACTTCGTTGAGGAATGTAAGTAAACCATCAAGGTCACTCAAAAATGTTCTTTCAGGGATATAAAGACCGTGCTTACTCAGCATGTGCCTCAAATTATTCTCCACCAGGGCATTGTTCTTACCGCAGTAGAAGCAGTAGTAGTTGGGTAATTCGTCGAGATCGTCCTCGGGCTCTGATTCAGAACCACTTACATACAGCTCCTCGGTATCAGAATCTCTTCCTGAGTAAGTGCCCTCTGGCTCAGAGTAGTTCAACTCAGAGCCGGTGTCGAAGTCTCCCTCCGACAAAAAATGCTCTGATTCGCCCAATGAGAATGTAGAGTCAACCGATGGAGCAGGACTAGTGCCTCTTTCCAATATCGTCTCGGGAAAGTCATGTTCTCTGCCTCTTTCTGCTCTTGCCATCTGCTTCAAGTCCTTCTTGGTAATCTGTCTCTCTCCCTTTCCTGATTTTCTTCTGTGGTTGACATGGAAACCAAATTCATCCTCTTCCCCAGAATCACTTCTAGTGTTTTGAGAGGCTAGGATCTTCTCCGCAAAGACGTCAGATGAAATCAGTGAGAGTCCAGAGACCCTTCGCTTCAAGTTATATCTGTGCCATTCAGTCTTCATATGCTGTCTCTGCAAATCAGCACTGACGAACCGTACTGAGCATGAGTTACATGTGAAGCTGGCGGTAGCCGGGGTAAACCCTTGTGGTAAAGTCGTCACACTCATAATAAGTTGTAGTTGAAGATGAGTAGCAAATGCAGAGGTGTAGAAATAGTGCGAATAATGAGGCGATAAGATCTGACTAGTTGGGCTAGACCCTGCAGATCTGTGAAGCCAAGCCAATTATGGCTTATTTATAACAATTCCTCTTGCTTTTCCAAAGACAGAAAGAATTGATTTGATGTGATCATTTCACGGTTGGAGCATCGCTGATCGGCATTATCTGATTCTCATCTTCGATAATCAACTCTTCGCACTAATGGTCGGAGTTCAGCGGTCATGCTTTATGGGTTTCATGGATCACAAAAAAAAATCAAGCCAGAAAGCATATTTGAGTCTTGGCCCAAACGGACGTCAAAAAATGAGACTCAATTGCATTGCCCCTGATGTCAGCGCAATTTGCAACCATTTCCGTCAAATCTCGTATCTACGACAACGATCCCTATTATTTCTATTATTACAAAATTAAGCATTCCACAGATGAGACAATGTAGGCCAGACACGCTTGTAGAGAGCCATAGCAACAACATCTTGTGCAGAAAGACGTCCATCGAAAGTACTCTTGAAATAACCATGGGTACCCAAGCTCTCTTTGATGAAACCAGTCCTGCCAGATTTGGTGAACAAAGGCACAGCCTTGAACCAGTTGATGTCTTCGGAATTGAAAAACATATATCTCACCGTGACGAGACGTCTATGAATCTTGACTGGATGACCCGTCAAAACCACTCTCTCTGCCATCACTCTGGTGTGGTCGCAATTCAAGAAAGTACCTTGTCCAACGAGCTCTAGACCACCTTCGGATGTGGTCTTGAAAAATATGGCCGGAGCATTGTGGAAAATTGGAGGAGCAATTGTGGTAGCAATGCTGAGCTCTCCTTGGTGAGCGAACCTTTCACTCTTATGCACATTGTTGGAGGGGTTTGATGCCTGGTTGAATCGAGGGTTGATGACCTGTCTTCTAAATCCGTATTGCACGATGAGCTGCTCGCCAGATGGGACTGGCTTTTCGTAGTCCTCCCAGGTTGTGAAGGAGAAATTGGCAACAGCCAACTTGTGCTCATGCTGAAGCAACAGGTAGACAACGAATGGATTGACGCTGACATCGACATTCTCCACAACTGAGGGTGGAGCACGAATGAAAAGACGATATTTCTGACCTGGGGTAGTCTGAGCTTCCTTAGCAGCGTCTTTCTGTAACTTGTTACGGGTTGCCTTGAAGTGATTGATCCTAAGCAACCGGCTGTATACTGATGGTCTTTCAGAGTCCTGCTCGTCCCAGTGCCAGTCGCAGTTTCCAAGAGATTTGATACCTCTGTAATCGCCCAACTTATCTTTAGCTGACTCCTCGGGTGCCAATTCGATTTCGTCGGGGAACTCACGGTCTTCCTTCTCTAAAGCTCTGTACTGTCTGAGCTGTTCTTCTTCCTCTTCGGGAGATAATTCGACAAACATTTCCAGCTGAGCGTCACCGAATTGCGATTTCGAATCATCATCGTCCATGCCGTTGTCTTCCATATCTTCCTCGATGTCATTTTCATCAATCTCCTCCATTTCATCGATACTCTCTGCGTCAGATGCATCCTCAAGAACATCGTCAAGCAACCACTTGCTCTGGTATTCCGAAGTGCCTTCTGGTGCTTTGAATCTCTTATTTTTCTCGTTAGCTCCTCCATCAAAGTAGTTTTTACCTTCCATTCTAACACCATAGTCGTCGTACTCATATTCATCGAAGTCTTCCATTTCAGCCTCCTCAGGATTGAGCTCCTCGAGAGTTTCTTGATTTATGTCCGCGTTGTACGCAAGAATGTCCTCGTCTTCCATTGGGTTTCTGTGCTTGGCAATCTTTTCAATACGCTGAACCTGGAAATCACCATGGCCTGGAATATGCACAAGTCTGTTGGCGTTGAAGCCCACACCTCTTACCGTACCTTCAACGATAACAAAGCCTCCTTGGTCGGAGTCAGCGACCCAGTTCAAGCTGTCAGCAAGGACGTATGCTCTGGAGTCTCTCCAATTTATGGACTTTGGCATCTTCTGTGCAATGGTACGAATACAGTTGAGAGCCTCCGACTCAGATTCGAGAGCATAGAGCTTCTCTTCTGTAGGAAAGAAATGTGTGAAGAAGGATTGTAAAGATTGGCGGATATCTTGTTGTAGGTTCTTCTTTGGGTATGCAGAAATGACATTGGGTAAAACACCCACAACAGATGCAACACCTTGGGCCACAATGGCTCTTAAAATCAGTTCACCATAGTCCTTTTCGACTTCTTGTTCTGCTGAAAGGCCAAAGATGACATAGTCAGACACCTTCGTCGCATCCAAGATGGAGATCAAGTTGGTCTGATCTGGAATGATGAACTTAACATTGGACTTGAAACGTGGCAATCTGAGCGAAACCACCGATGGACTGGCAAATTCGATATCGGGATCTTCTGGAGTGGCCTTAATGCTGTTCACTAATTGAGATGCTATGCCTGCTGGTGAAAGATCTGGTGTAAGTGCAATAACGGTGATGATCTTCTCAGCACCCGAGGCTCCTTCGAACAAACGTCTAGCAAGTTTGGTCTCCAATATTTTATGGTCTTTGAGTTGCTTGCTCTGGTTCTTTCTCTGCAATTTTGACACCACCTTTTGGGTCTTTCCTGATCCGGGACCGGCCTTTTCAACCTTGCCCTTATACTGGTTCTTCAACAGACCTTTTGACGCATGTCTTGACTTGAATGGTTTGTGGTCTTTCTTAAGGGTGCTTCTATGCGAATGACCACTTCTTCCCATAATGCTAATTCCAGGATTTGTGGGGTTTACTATGATGATAATGAACCGTATGTATCTCATCGCAGGCGCGATGGCCTTAGGGCACAAGCCCTAGGTGCGGCGGCCTGCTGTCCTAGTATGGGTGTACAGGTTCGTTCGCGACCTCGATTCTCGGTACCCGCACGTAGCAAATTTTTCTCAATCTACCGGACTGGCGCTCGATACTAAGGAAATTTTCAATATCTACTTCAAACGCTACACCAAAGTCAAGTAATTCGTATGTGATAAAGTCAACACTACGGATCGATGATGGATCCTATTGAGAGGATTGAATACTGAAACGTCCTTATACAAATGCCAACCTTATCTATACTCCACAAATGAGTCTAATGGTCAAATGGTCCTTCCCATGTCCAATCCAGTCTCCACAACATATTATAACACCTCCATCAAAAGTTCAGAAACTTCCATTCCATACCACTTATTGTATTAGTCGTCTCCTGCGCTGTCCTTTGCATCCCATCATCATCTGATCTTCCCAATACAAGCTTTATACTAACCAACAGAATATGGCTCACGAAAACGTTTGGTTCTCCCACCCAAGACACTACGGTAAGGGTTCTAGAAAGTGCAGAGTTTGCGGTACTCACTCTGGTTTGATCAGAAAGTACGGTTTGGACGTCTGCCGTCAGTGCTTCAGAGAGAAGGCTAAGGACATTGGTTTCAACAAGTACCGTTAAAACCCTGTCACCCTAATCTTATCATAGGCCCACGGGCTAATGCGGTTCTACTGTATAAATACATCATCATTCGATAGGTAACATGCGTTGTAGAGTAGCATTTAGGAGTCTCGAAAGATCAGATTCCAGTTCATACTGGGAAAGACACGCAGTTCGGTCCTTGGAACTGAAAAACTGTTTCGAAGCGAATGTTCGCTATGAAACGATTGAAGAAATAAGTCCTCAAGATCAATCTCCGTCTGCTCGATTGAAAGCCTAATGTGCTTCGGCTTTTGCAACATCTGGTGTTGTAGGTGGCCTTCACGGGGCACTAGCAATAACGGTGGTACGATTTAGATCATGAAAGATGAACAACGTCTCCGCTGACACTACAAGAGAAAGATTTCTCAAAGATGTAACCCAATAAATCGACATTCAAAATCCATCGCCTCACTAAAGAGACCCGTCGGATAGCAAACTTCCTAGTGGGTTTTAGCTACTCTGGGAATGCAATATTATGATAATATGGCAACGATGATAACTTGACAATTTACATTATCTCGTCGTGGCAAATATTCCCGTTTACTTTTTGATTGAAGAAGAAAAGACTTGATGGGAAAGTTGAGCCCTTATATACCTCAGTGGGTCCCGCACGACCTCATCTAATTTCTAGGGTTTGGCTATTTGCCAAAAATACCGAAAATATATTAAACGTCCAACGCATAAATGTGAAGCAATCATTTTAATTGGTTTTGTATCAAATATCCATCCGGTCTTGATCTGGTAAACTCGTTGCAGACCACACAATAGGTGCAGACCATACAATAGGTGCAAACCGCACCCCTCATCGGCCCAAAGCCGGTCACAACTAGTACAATATAAGTAGATAAATTATTTTCTTATTTATTCGAAAGGCCCATTGACGAACCTCTCCTATTCTTCCATTCTTCGCTTGACAACGGTCGGATGTTTAATTGTTGCACGTGACCGAAGTTGTATCTTCAGATTTCTCAATTGCTGATCCTAAGCACCGGTGATGTCAGGAAGAGCGGGAAAAGCTATTACAGTCGTCGCTGTAGGCGCCATTGGCTGGTACACTGGTGTCAAGTTCTGGCAGCCATTGATCGTGTAAGTAAGATGCGCTTCAACAATGCTGAATTCGACTAACAACAGTGAACAACTCAAAAAGGACGGCAATCTCAAGGAAGGCGTCTATGTGAGAGATTACGACGACCAGCCGAAATCCTGGCAAGATGTCAGGGACACTCTAAGCAAGATCCTGGATCCAGCTCTCAAAGATGAGCCTAGGGAGGAACTACAGAAAGACCTCCAGCATGCAGAGATCAGGACAGACTCAGTTGAGACGACTGGTAAGCCAAATTAGATTACTTTCAGGTGGTCAATTATGGATACACTAAAAGCTTGGTGTTTTGAAGCTTGATTCATGGTCCTTGCAGCCGGCCTACCAACCTTCGAGCAACCATCGTCGATAAGCAAAGTTATTGCATTTTGAAGCTGAACATGACGTACTCCATCAATTACATGAATTTTGCATTCCCAATTGAAGTTGTATTCCTTCAGGTAGCAGCTCATGTTCGTTTTGCACGTCACATATGGAACAAGCACAACATCAACAAAAGTAAGAGAATGCTTAAGCTTTTCATGGCATTTGAACAGTAAATAAAGTTCATTTAAATATTTCAATATTGCCTTAGTTGACGCCGAATAAGACCTTACTACCGTAATCAATAGTAAATCGCCTGTATATGAGGTGCACTACTGCCCATCTCATCGATGCGTATTTTGACTACGAGTAAAGATACCTCAAGATGGGAAAGTTGAGGAAAGGAAGAAGATCCCAAAAATCGAGAACGAATCCTGTTGCTCGTAAGGATGGTTCATCGAAACAGGACATAAAGGATGAGAATACCAGACAAAACAAGATCGTCCCTTTGATCTCGAAGTTATCATCCTCAGCTCCAAATGACAGATCCGTAGCACTCAGTGCTATCATGGTTCTCGCCGAAGATGCGAGGATGAGAAGACTTCTTCTCAAAGAGCGTCTTGTGACTACATTATTGGAGCAGACCCTCAATGATCTGAATGATGAGATCGTGGTTGAGCTGTTCGGCCTTTTGAGGAACTTAACAATTGAGGAAGGACATGAGGTGGCCAAACACTTGTGGCGGTCTAACATTTGGGCTGCAATTGAAAAAGGGCTCGAAAAGATCGAGAAATCTTTCGAGTTCATCGACAACAATCTGGAGAAGAAGATGGAGAAGAAAAGGGCACTTTTGTTGTATGATTTCACAGAGAATCTTTTGTCTCTCGTTGTTGCTATTGCAGCAAGTTCTGAAGAATTATACGGACATATCTGCAGCAAGATGGACAGGATTCTTCCGCTTACAGTTTCGTTGGTTGCGTTCAATACCCCAAAACTCAGGACTTCTCTCAAGCTATTCAATGCGCTTTTGGATCTCCTCTATGAATTTGCATCGGACTCTTCCGACTTTATCGTGGAGCTTGTCAATAACACAAATTTCTCCCTAAACGCATTAGAAAGTGCATTACAAGATCCTATCCATGACAAAAACCATTTGGGAAAAGTTTATGTGGAAGGTCTTCGATTCCACATATACGAGGTAGACCCTGAAGCCAAGAAAGAAGTCAGTAAAGAGAAGGCGTGTCTTTCTATACTTGGAAACATATTTCACACTATCTCAGGCACGAACCTTGATGAGATACACAAACAGTTAAACACGACCGACACCGAGCCAGTGCAGAAGGATAACCGCGACAAGAAGGAGGAGAAGCCTCAGGATATTGACGTGCCTTTTGGTGGAGTCAGTCCTGAGAAGGCTCAAGCTTCTGCAGATCTACAGGCTATTGATGTGACGATCGATCTTTTCACAAGCTTGTGTGAATATCTCGCAATTGACGAAGGTTCTATGGAAGCCCTGGTTGTTTTGGGAGAGGAAGTCAGATCGTTTCTTTTAGACACCGCGTTTGCATCATGTTTACATTTGTTAAAGTTTGACCACGAACATGGTTCTGGCTTAGGCCTTACAGGGAAGGTGTTAGTAGCACTCAACAATCTCAGCTGGCTTTTTGTTACAAGCAAGGAAACTCCAGTTTCGTGGTACAATTGTGCTTTGGAGCTCTGGGATTCTATCGAATGTGTGTCAGACAGTGCAGACATTGATACCCAAAGACTTTGCCTCAATATTTTCTGGGCTCTCAGCAAATGCCTCGGTTCGGACGTACAGAGAAAAGTGAGACCCGAAATAGTCGACAGTTTGCTAAACAAATGCCAAGATGTGATTGGGAACGCTACGCAGCAAGATGATCCTGCATTGGCGTATGAGTTTGTATTGTCTAGCATCGGCTTTATGGGGACATTGGCACAAACTATCGGCAATATTCAGACTACGAGGGCCATCGGTGAGTTCCTACTTGGGGCAATCGACCACTTCTCACAAGGGGCAGGTCAGCAAACGCAAGCAGTGGAAATTGTTGTGGAGAGCTTGGACCAAATTTATGATATTTTTGGGGATGCCGAGTATGAGTATGACCAGCCTGTATTTGTCGAGGGCGGGTTTCTAACACGGTTAGAAACCATCGAACCAACCGTGCGCAATTGCTACAAGCGCATCGACAAGCACCGGGAACCCGAGCTTCGGGCCCGTGCAGAAGAAGCATGGACTAATTTGAGCCGCTTCACAGAGTACAAGCGGCATGAAAGGTTGTGAGGATCTTGTGCAAACTTGAAGCAAGATCTTCTGATTATTTTTTTTTTTTTTTCTTAATTTCCTTTTCCTTCGCCTAAACTAAATTCTATTGCAAAACGCCACTCGACTTGTTTGCGGTAGGAATATAGCTGGGAAAATTTTTAGAACAAAAGAAGCAAGTGCCTTTCAATGCCCCAGGGTCGACATATGGACCACGCACACAATAGAAGTTCGCAGAGACAAGCTTTAAAGTAGCAAGAATTATTACCTTTTAGGAGCACGCAGTTAAAACACGGTGCACTTTTTGCTGGTGTGAGGAGAAAACAAACATCAAGAATTACCAACAAAAATAGTCTGTAGTCGCGGTGGCGTGTAGTGGTGATGCCGTGGAAGGCGAGGCGGTTCTTCTGGAAGCATTAGTTTGCACCGCATGCTTGCTGCACAAGGGTGCGAAATCACGGCCGCCTAAGCGAAACGAGGAAACTAAAGCAACTCAGCCACGGAGCCACCGCTTATTATCATAAGAGCGGCTGGTCACTATTTGTTGTCCGGTGTGATCGCGCTAGAAGCGGCGCCAAGCGAAAGACAAATCGCAGCTATGTAGAGGGGATTGCTATAACAAGCAACAGCTGGCTTGGTTTGAGTTAAGACAACCATCTGGGCGTGCACAGACACGCCAACCTACCGCTGCATTTGGGTGCAAAGCGCATTTTCTAAGGTAGATGCGTGGGACCCTGACGCACCCTGACATTGTTTAAGCCCCTATTTTTAGTTTCCTGCGTGGGCCCTATTGGTTGCAACCACCAAGCACTTTCCGTGCCAACTAACCAGCCTATTGATGGATATATAAATGGAGCAACTATCTCTAGAGACCTTCTTTTTTTCTGTTCTTACCATCGCACGAATTTTTAAATCCCCAATGAAATACTCCACTCTCGCTTTATTCGCAACCGCTGTCGTCGCTGCCGAGGAGACCTTCAACCTCAGAGTCGTCTCTGAGAATACCGAGGTCGACGGCAAGGGTATCTCCCCAGTCAGAGAAGGTGCTGGCATCAACTTCTACCTTCTCGAGGCTGAGGTTGGCCCTGAGTTCCACTACAACGCCGAGGAGGCCCGTCTCTACCAGTACGACGGTGACGACCAGGCCAACGTTGGTGCTGACGCCGGCTTCCTCCAAGGTGGCCGTGCTGTCGAGCCATCCGAGGTCACCTTCAACGACGAGGGTGTTCTCAAGATCGCCGAGCAGCTCTGGGCCTGTAAGGAGCTCAACGACCCATCCCAGCACTTCGTTGAGGACTACGGTGTCGCTGCTGCCGATGAGGCCCCTAACGACACCTGTCACAAGATCTCCTTGCAGAGAGACGACGGTGGCAAGGAGGAGCCAGCTCCATCCCACGATGGCTGGAACCAGACCACCACCAAGCAGGTCACTGTGACTGGTTACACCACCTACTGCCCTGAGCCAACCACCCTCACCGTCACCACCTGTGTCGAGAAGGAATGTGCTCCAAAGGAGGTGACTGTGTCCGAGCCAAAGACCGTGACCATCACTGAGGAGTGTCTCGTTGACAAGACCACCACCCCACAGCCATCCAAGGTTGAGCCAACCGAGAAGCCAAAGGAGACCGAGCCAAAGGAGACCACTCCAAAGGAGACCAAGCCAAAGGAGACCGCTCCAAAGGAGACCGCTCCAAAGGAGACCGAGCCAAAGGAGACCGCTCCAAAGGAGACCGAGACCAAGCCATCCTCTGTTGCTGCTCCATCCACCTCTGCCTCCGTCACCTCTTTCGAGGGTGCCGCTGTGAAGAACGCTGCTGGCTTCGTCGCTGGTGTTGCTGGTGTCGCTGCTTTGTTGATCTAATTTCCTAATTTCGTTTAGACAAAGATCTCGGGCTGAGTTATACTTTCAAAAAATCACTTTCTTCGTTCTGTTTTGATTTAAAGGATGCTTTAAATAGCTTTTAAATGAAGCAATCTTTCAAACCGGTGTAGATCTAACTTGGGCACACATACATCCCCCGCTCGGTGTTCACTGACAGAAACCGTGTTTTGGCCAATATTTTTAGAACTTAGATCTGTTCCTGTTGCCCATTAGCCTTCATGGAGTATATAGAAGAAAGCTGTTTCCATTATGGTCGCAGACTCTTTCAAATTTTGCCATTATTATTAATGCAGCCGTGTGTATGTACCGCAAATCTAATCGGCAGGGGTATTGCGTCACCTCGTAAATGGTGCGACTTTGATACAGCCGCATGGCTTTGCAGTCGGCCAACTGTGGGGTCCTACGTAGGGTAACTGGACAGAAATTTTTCATGTATGCTATATTTAAATTAACTTTTTTTGACCTAAGATGACCAAATCTGTTCTCAAGAGGTGGCTTGGGCTACTCCGAGCATCTGGGCCCCCTTGTTTTTGCAAGCCTCCCCCGTATTTGGACAAGCCAAATATAGCTGGGTCATGGATAGGGACCACTCCTCGGAGTATATAAAGACAAGCTTTGCGAGTCTTATTTAGCTACCAAAAAAATGATGTATCTTTCTCTCGTTTTGCTCGCTTCCGCCGTCGCCGCCGATCGCTACCAGTTCACCGTTGAGTCTTCCAACGAGAACTTCAATGGCATGTACCTCTACGCCAAGAAGGAGGCCCGGTCAGGCAATGATTATGTTTACCTCCACAACCAAGGCATTGGCTTGGAGTACGATGAGGATGAACATTCTCTCGAAGGCTGGGACCTGAAGTTGGCCACCTTGGGACAGTATGTGGTGATGGCCTCTCGGGGAGACGGTGAAAGCGATGTTCTGATCGAGAACGATTACCTTCAGTTGGGTCTGAAGACTTGGGCTTGTGGTGTGAATCAAGACCCTAATGGCTATAAACGGTCTAACTTGGTGTATGCCAACGAGACCCAGCCATTTGATGATTGCAGTGAAGTGAGATTCCATGCCGAGGAGCTTGATGATGATTCCTCTTCTTCGGTGCCTCCTATCAGTCTTCCTTCTCCAATCCCCTCGGATGACACCTCCTCGTCGATTCCACCAATCAGTCTTCCTTCACCCTTGCCTACCCCTAGCGGAGGTTGGAATATAACTACTTCAACACTCACTGACATCACGACTTACTGCCCTACCGAGACAACCATCACAATTACTACTTGTGGACCCCACACTTGTGATCCAACCACCATCACTGTGTCTGAGCCAACAACAGTCACGGTCTCGTCGTGTATCCCTGAGGAACCTACACCTGGTCCAACAGATGGAACATCCACTGTTCTTCCAACAAGTGTAACTTCTTGGGAAGACGCTGGCGTCAAATTGACACCCGTGTTTGGCGGCCTTGCTGGATTGCTTGCCTTGCTTGTTTGATGATACTTTCTAGCTTTATCTGTTGTGAATCTTTTGTTCGGAAATTCAATTCTTCTTCCTCTGTTTTATATTCGCAAAATATATGCCTTTTCTTAATCAATTTCCTTTTCTTAATCAATTCCTAGAGCCTTTGTTTGCTCCTCTAACACATCTTCGTATTCGCTGTCATCTTCCGAGTCGCTATCAAGCTCCGAGCTAGTCTCAGACTCATTAGAAACGATCTCGCTTCCCTTCTCTTGCACACCAACAACGCCCCATTTGATCTTGGTGACCTCCTCCAAACGGTCTAAAATCTCGGTCATGGGTGTGAATAGACCAAACTGTCTGAATTCACCGTCGTAAGAGTGAAGCATACCAACAACTCCCAAACCATCCTTCTTGGCCAGACCCTTCACATTCTCAAGCTTAGTCAAAATCCAAGAGCCGCTATCGCCGCCAGCAGCAAATGCGGTAGTATTTTCACAGGAGTTCACCACGAACTCCGATGAGTGGATGGCACCGTCCAACCAATAAACAAGTTTGATTCCATTGAGAAAACCCTTGGTGAATTTCGTTGTAGAGCCGTACTTGAACACCAGTAGACCTCTGTGGGTGGTATTGCCATCTGAGTCCATAGAGTTGGTTGACGCCATCGAATCCACCTCGTTAATATTTTCGGTGATATCTCTAGCCAGGCGACCAAGCAGAATGATCTTCCTTACGTAAAGGTTCTCAAAGATCAAGGAGGTGTCATATTCGTTGAAAGCAATGTCATCACCAAGGAAATTTTGATCACATTTGAGCAACTTATTGACCTTGATAACTGCCAAATCACTAAGTCTCTTCTCCTTCAAATGGCGACCATCCTTGGTACGCTTCGCTTGTATCAAAGTCCTCTCGCCCCATATTATCTGACCGAACCGATGCTTGGGGAAGTTGCGAACTTCAGATCTTTCTTGCTTGTCCTTGGGGTCATAAACCTTCACTTTTCCTACCGGGAACATCTCGTCAAGTTGCCTCAACACTGAAGTGTAGGCAATCTTCGACTCAAGCATTGACTTGTCCTCATTCTCAACGCACTTCTGTTGTTGTTCCTGAAGAGCCTGTTTATAGAGGCCGATTAGAACAGACGAGGGTGATGACACATGTGGATAGTCCACACTCTCTTCTCGTTTGTCTAGACAGACATGCCCGCATGTCATGGCAAACTTTGATTTGGCATAGGAAGAGAGATGCGGTTGCTTCTCCGTGTCAATCTTGGGGTATATAAAACCACCTATTGTTCCTGAGACCCGCTTTGCATTCTCTGTGGATACTGAGAGAGACATTGGCGGACTTGTAGAGTCGCTTGGAACTCTGAAAGGTAGTTTGAAGCGTGTGGGGTTATGCGGCGTTGTGGGTGGAACATGGACTCCGGGGAAGGGAACATTTGGTGATGGGGAAGCCGTTGACGCTGCTTCAATCTTGTTTTTGTTGACCAAAACGTGAATGTCGTCGTAGAGCTCATGTATAGTACTGATAACATTATTGTGGTATTCGGAAGGGTTGGGGTAACCGAAATACAAGCACAAGACATTCATGTCCTCAGAAGGACCTCGTGCGATCGGGGCAATGAACGAACCATTCTGCTCTTGAATAGGCGTCGAACTTTCTGCAATCCTTCGCATAATCCGAGTGATGGCCTCCTGGCGTGGTAACGGTTTACCTCCATTAGCGCCGATAGCAAAGTTCTTTGGTTTTGCAACCGTGGAAGAGCCAACATTTCTTCTAGTTGTACTCTTCAAGGAAGAAGTGAAGTCGTTAAAATTCTTGCATAAGAGGAGTTTAAGTCTGACGTAGGCCTCGTCCTTCAAAAGATTATCGTAAAGGTGGAGGTAGGTCTTAAGTACTCTTCTGACATCGGCATTATCGTAGGCGGAAAACGACCAAACCAGGCTATCATCAAATGATTCAGTAAATGTCACGAAATCCTTGAGACAGTCGATTATGTTGACCACGCAGGTAGATAAGGTAAGCAGGGAGTTGAGATACTCCGTCCTGATATAAGACACATCCTGCCATAGAACATGAAGTACCTCATTTATAGAGTCCTGTGGAGAGCCTCCGTTCTCTTTGTCTTCAGGAATATCAAACACCTGAAGAGCCGGTCCAACTCCTCCGGAAGAAGCCTTCTTCGATTTGGAGGATGTATACGACAGCTGCCTTGTTGAGTATGACTGTCGACTGGAGAAAAGAGATCTTGATATGTCTGACTCTTCTGCTCGGGAGGATGGCGCATATATGCTAGGGTTCGTGTTGAGTTGGATATCATTCGTGGTGCTGGAACTTTCATGCTGAAACATAGGCCGAAGCTCGTGAAGAGAATCGTTTTCCGAACATGAAGATGCGTTTGCAGAGCCAGCTTGGGGCTCGCTATTGTCCCTATGGGGTTCTTTTCTCTGTTTCGGAAGGAACCGTTTCATAGTTGTGGGAGAAAAGACGCAGGGCAGAACAAGAAGGGTAGCGCCCCAAGGGTCACGTGTAGAAGTCAGATAATGGATATCCTACTAAAGGCCTACTTTTCGAATTGCTAGCCAGTTCTGAAATCTTTTGATCTTTACCCTTTCGAACTACTCTTTGTTTGGATTGAAAAGTACATTTCGCTGACTGAGGAAAGACCGTCTTTAACGGTATTGGCGTGCAGCCTGCCAAGTAACTCGAGGCATATCTTGACAATGGCTATGGCTTTTGGCAAAAACAGGACTTCTTCTACCGTCGATCTTCAAGGAAATGCTGATTTTGTCCGAACATCAGCTAAAAAGAGGCGTCTGCTCGTATTTTAGTTATGTGATTACGGGGAAGATTTCGCATCCCTCAATGCGCTAAAGTGGTTCCACATTTAGCACTCTCCACAAGTAAGCTGTCCACCAACTTGGATATCCACAAAACCTTTTCACAAACCGTCACTAGTTCGATAAGGAACTTTGTCTTCATAAACCTCAAAAAAACCCTCCTTGCAATAACTACCCTCCTTTCAACAACTACCCTACAAGCAATCTCGAAGCTTACGGCCTCTGTTGCGGTGGTGTTTGCAATGTTTTACGCTAATCACCTAAACGGTTCCAAACTCTATTACATTCAAATTGAGCAACCTTAGGATGTCCGAGATCTCGCTTTTGTAGTGGTCTAGGTCTCGGTCTTAAAGCACGATTTAGGTGCACGAGGCACAAGCGAGCAAGAGGAAAAAATCTGGGGAATCGCACCGTTCTGTTTCCCGCCATTTTCACATCCACCTCTTTCTGGGCCATTCTGCAACCATGCCAGTCTACTCGGTTTCACATGTGGAGAATGTCCGTATTTGCGTCATTATGGTAGGCTTGCCCGCCCGAGGAAAGTCCTTGATTGCTCAAAAGATTGTCCGTTATCTCCTGTGGCTCTCCATCAAGAGCAAATGCTTCAATGTTGGTTCATACCGTCGTCTCTTGACGCTGCGTGAAGATACTACTTTCGACTTCTTTGACCCTGAAAACGAGGCTGGTCTCAAGGTCAGGCAAGAAGCGGTCAACCATGCAGTGAAGGACATGATGAAGTGGTTCGCCGAGGAGAATGGTGTTGTGGGTATCCTCGATGCCACCAACTCAACAAGAAACAGAAGATCCCAGCTTCTTAAGTTGTGCAGAGAAAACTTGATTGAGCCTATCTTCTTGGAGCTGTGGTGTGATGACAAGGATTTGATCTTGCAGAACATTTCCGATGTGAAAACCACGTCTCCCGATTACGTCGACCTCGACTCGGAGTACGCAACAAACGACTTCTTGGGCCGTATTAAGCAGTACGAAAAATACTACGAAACCATGGACCTGGCTGCCGACGCTGACTTGACTTTCATCAAGCTTGTCAATGTCACCTCCCAGATTATCGTCAACAGAATCGAGAGCTACTTGGAGCTGAGAATTGTATACTATGTGATGAACTTGCATATCAAACCCAGAAGTATCTGGCTATCGAGACACGGTGAATCCCAATACAACTTGACGGGCCAGATTGGAGGCGATCTGGATCTCTCTGAACGCGGTTGGAGATACGCCAAAAAGCTTCCTGAACTTGTTCTCAAATCGCTCGGCGAGGAGCACAAGCACACTAACCTTACGGTATGGACCTCTACATTGAAGAGAACACAACAAACGGCCTCTTTTTTGCCGTACCAAAAAAAGCTAGAGTGGAAAGCCTTGGATGAGTTGGATGCTGGTGAGTGTGATGGTATGACTTATGAAGAGATTGAAACAGAATTCCCAGATGATTTCAAAGCCCGTGATGACAACAAATATGAATACCGTTACCGTGGCGGTGAATCCTACAGAGACATTGTGATTCGCTTAGAGCCCATCATTATGGAGTTGGAACGTCAAGAAAACATCTTAATTATTACTCACCAAGCCGTGTTACGTTGTCTTTATGCATATTTCATGAATGTGCCTCAGGAGGAGAGTCCATGGATGCTGATACCTTTACATACGCTCATCAAGTTGGAGCCCCGTGCATACCTGACGCTTGTGCTGCGAATCAAGGCAGACATCCCCGCTGTGAGCACATACAAGGAGAAGGGAACCTCGCAGTTGGGCGAGGGGTCTGTCAACGAAGGATCTGTGAAGAGCCGTGACTTGATCTCTAACTCAGCTACGTAGGGCAAATGAAAGCACACTGGCAAGCGCCAATTTTATCTAATCATTAATTCCTGGCGAGTTAGACTCCTATACAATACAATTATATACAGCTGATAATTATGCGCTGAAACATTCTTCATCTCTACGAGGCGTTCGCATACTTCTTTGCCTGCTCCTTGACCTTCTTCTCATATGTGGTTCTATCCTTGCTGAAAGCCTTCCATGCTGGTTCCTGAGCTGGAGAGTCAGGATTTGGGTTCGTCAAAAGTTCTTGGATTCCCAACAAGATTTGTTTCAAGGTAATCGCAGGTCTCCAATCTTGCGACTCGTTCAAAATAGATAAGCACACAGTGCCACTAGGGTATACATTTGGATGATAGAATGCTGGTGGGAACATCACCTTTGGTGGTTTCGAGGGGTATTCTTCCGAAAAATATATCGTCACGGGAAATGTGGCGTCTGCCCATAGGGTATTTGGCTTGCCTGGAATTCCAGCGTCCCAGTGGGTCAAGTCTAGGGAGCCATCTGAGGTTTTCTTTGGGCGAGCGTAGAAACCGAAAGGGTGGTCCCTTCTCCACTGTTTTCTTTCCTCTTGTAATCGGGTCTTGCAAAGAGACATGCTTGTATTATTTGTTTAGGTCTAAAATTTATACAAACAATTGAGGCTCCTAATTTTTTCATAACTCTTGAGGCTGACCTGCAGAAAGGCGCCGGTGGCATATCAGCAAAGCCGTAAAGAAGCGATTCAACATAATCAATATTCATATAAGCGGCAGGGACGGATGAAACAAATATCAGGTTTCACGAGGAGCCTTTCGAAACTTCGTATTTGTTAAAGGCAGAATTTTCAGCCTTTCCATCATGATGCGATCCATGTGTTTAGTATGGCCGCGTGAGTAAAAGTCTGCAGCTTGCAGCCGTATTTGTCAGTCACACGAAATACTTCAAAGTACTAATACTTGATCATGCATAATTTCGCCTACTTGAAAAATCTTCTTCTGCCTTTCGTTCATTTGAGCAAGAGAAATGGAGAATGGGGATGAAATTAAGAAAGTGAAACATCACACGACGAGAACATTGTATTGTTCGCAGACATCAATGTAGGCACTAGTCTACTGATTCTTATCTCCCTGTGAAATTTCATGTATTCTACACAAACAGCTTGAATGCACGGAGTTAAGGGTTAAAAACCCAGAAATGATGTACCGGCTTCTTCAGCCGAACAATTATTACAGATGAGTGAAATAGTTGATGGAGGGTTTCGCAAATCAGATCATAACCCGGTCTAAGGGCCATACGCGTACGTCTTACGGGTTGAAATGTTCGAAGACCGATAGCCAAGTTTTGTTGTCAAAAGAGAGAGGATTTTCTAGCGGCACAGATTAGTTTCCACAGGAGGTCGACTCGGTTGAGTTGTATCTCCTTCACATTGCCGCCTGTCTCATACCTTTTTTGCACCCAACCTCGGCCCGCAGTACCCCACAAATGTGATATATGCGGGCGCTGAGCTTTTCCATGAGGAAACTAATGAACTTTAAAAGGGGGATGATGATCGCTGAAACTTCGCCGAGGAGTCATCATTGATTCAACATCTACGGACATTCAGCACCCATTTTTCCCGCTTTAGGTGGTCCACATCCTGCACACAGATACTCTGTCCAGTCGACCCCCACATGCCATGACTATGTGAAGAAATACCACCTATAGAGTCTTTTCTATTACCAGTCATGAGTGCCAACGAGGAAAAGAAAGTTGAAGCCACTTCGGAGCCAACGGTCGAACCAAAGACTGAGAAGAAAGTTCAAGATGATGATGAGGATGACTTGGACGACTTGTTGGACGAGTTTGACGAGCAGGTTTTAAGTAAACCTCCAGGATCAGCATCTCAAGCTGCTGCTGGCGAAAGCCAAGCTACCAGTACGACCAAGAAGGCTTCTGAGGGTCCTCAAGAGGATAACTTCCAGTACGATATGGAGCTGCTTATCAAGGATCTTAACATTGAGGACCCTAAAGCCAAAGACGAATTTGAGAACTTGGTCAAGCAGTTCGAGACTACCCACAGAGCCGACGCCAAGAAGGCCATGGACCCTCAAAATTTCGATAGCGTGATGAAAGATACTATGGAAAGATTGAAGAAGTCCGGGGAGAATATTGATGAACAGTTGAAGAATGATCCATCTAGTTCTAATCCTGAGGACATGCTCACACAGCTTTTGGCCGGTTTGGGAGGCGGTGCCGGTGATGGTGATTTCGACATGTCCAAGCTTTTGACTGATATGTTGGAGCAATTGTCTTCGAAGGACGTTCTCTACGAGCCTATCAAGGACCTCAACACCAAGTTCCCTGACTTCTTGAAGGAGCAGAAAGACAAGCTTCCAGAGGATGAACATGCCAGATACACGAAACAATACGAGGTTACCAATGACATCATGGCTCTTTTTGAGAGTCCCGACTTCGACAATGAAAGCACTGAAAAGCGAGAGGAGGTGAACAAACTTCTTGAAGGCTTGCAAGAGCTTGGAAACCCTCCAACTGAATTAGTTGGAGATGCTAAGGACTTCCCTGGTCTCGGTGACTTGGGTGCGCTCGGTGGAGGTGCTCTCGGCGGAGGTGCCGACGGGCTCGACTTTGATTCGAAGGACTTGCCAAAGGATATCGAAAAGGAGTTAGAGGAGGGCTGCAAGCAGCAGTAATTTACGCAATGAGATAAAATGATGTACATATAGATAGATTTTGTTGAGTTCTCTAATTACATGGTGAGTCCGCTTCTCTGCGAAAACTCTTTATAATACTCAAGCATATCAGGAGTGATACCCTTGGAAATAGACAGAAGAGCAAGATCAAAATGTCTATCCTCCACCTTACGGGTTTGCTTATTCTCCATGATGGCGGCAAGACCGGCTTCTTGACATAGCAATGCAACCTCAGCTCCGGAACAACCGTCTGTGGCCTGTGCTAATCTTTCAAAAAGAGCTTCCGAATTATCAATCTCGAACTTGCCACATTTACGGTTCAAAATATGAAGCCTTGCTTCCTTGTCAGGTGGGGCAACGTAAATGTGTCTATCCAAACGACCAGGACGTAAAAGAGCAGCATCGATCTCAGTCGGTCTGTTGGTGGCTGCAACTATCACGACGCCGTTCAATTCCTCAACACCATCAATCTCGTTGAGCAACGATGTGAGTACGTGCTGGGCTGCCAGAGTCAGTGCCTCTTCTCTTGAAGAAGCTAAGGCATCGATTTCATCAAAGAAGATAATGGATGGAGCAGCCGCACGAGCTTTTCTGAATATCTCCCTGATTGTTCTCTCACTTTCTCCGACGTACTTATTGAAGATTTCTGGACCCTTGACTGCCAAAAAATTGAGACCCGACTCAGAAGCTAACGCTTTTGCCGTCAAAGTTTTGGAGCAACCAGGAGGACCGTAGAGTAAAACACCTTTAGGTGCTGAGATGCCCAACGTACGAAATGTTTCACTTGCTTCGAGAGGAAGCTGAACCACTTCGGTCAATTTCTGCTTTAGCTCGTGTTGTCCACCAATGTCGTCCCAGGACACCTTGGGCATTTCCAAGAATATCTCCCTCATGGCTGATGGTCTGACATCCACAAAGGCGGCCTCGAGGTCCGCCTTCTCAACCTTGATACTTGAGTCGAGATGCTCAATGTTAGAAAGATCAAGCGATGCAATGGCGCCAACATGAATGGGGGCGGACAGACCCGAAAGTCCACGAGCAATTGTCTTCATGACACCTTCACGGCATAATGCGGCCAAGTCAGCTCCGACGTAGCCATGTGTTTTTGATGCAACCTCTTTAATGTCACTTTCCAGAAGGTTGCACTTTTCGCTCTTCATACGAGCAAGCTGCTTGGCGAGGATGTCGGCCCTGGCTTCAACATCAGGGATACCAATCTCCACCTCTTGATCAAAACGTCCCGGTCTTCGAAGGGCGGGGTCGATCAGATTGGGTCTATTTGTGGCGCCCACTACCACAACCCGTCCAGAGTCACCCATACCATCCATCATTGTGAGCAAAGTGGCGACAACTCTAGACTCAGTCTCGCCTGCATCATCAGAACCTCTCTTTGGCGCCAATGAATCAATTTCATCCATGATAATGATCGAAGGCTGGTACTTCACTGCCTCTGCAAATAGATCCCTGATAGCATTCTCAGTTTCTCCTAGGTATTTGGACACTACAGAAGGTCCGTTTATCATAAGAACATGAGCACCTGATTCATGTGCCATACAGCGCAATAGCAAAGTTTTTCCCGTACCTGGCGGACCGTGTAGAAGAATACCCCGAGGAGGTGATATGCCAAAATCTGAAAATATTGTTGGATGATGTAGAGGCAAATTGACGGTTGATCGAAGAAGTGAAATAGGCTTTTCCAAACCACCCACATAATTGAGTGAGGTGGGACGAGGAATTCTTGGGTAAATGGAGTAGTCAATCGCTTGTGTTGTAGACGAAATGCTTGACGAGTGAAAAAGGAAGACAGGGGAAACCAATGCCATGTCCGCGGATGATTCCAAACTCATATTTGAAAGCTTTGTCGTCACATCATCAATGGATGTATCGGCGTCAGAAATGTGTGTTATGGTGACAGTGACGCCCTTGACCTCCAAGGTGAGGCCTGCTTGCAAAACACCAATCTCACCAAAAGTCTTTTTTACGGCATTATTAAGATCCTCCCAGTTTTGGCTCTCGGGAATTTGGACCATCACTTGCTTGGCATACAGTGGCTGGCTAGATCTTTTTGTAATTTGTAGCCTATCGCCTAGTAATATCCCACCAAGTTCTCTGAGCCTTTGGGGAATCCTCAACACATTTGATTCTTCGACTTCCTCTAACTCTAAAATAGCCACAACCCCGGGGCCACTTTCTTTGGAAATTGTCACAAAGCAACCTTTGTTGAGCTCCATGGCTTCGGCAATTTGAGGTTGCAAATAGACCGATGTCTGCTTGGTCAGAGTAGGTCTGGCGATAAACAGTTTCGGAATTTTGATCTTTTTGGGTGGTGCAGCAGCATCGACCTGACTCTTCAGGTCAGCGCCAGCCGACTTCTTCTTCGTTTTGGATGACATGATTAACTCAGTACTCGATGTAGCTTGTGATGAGAT
The DNA here is from genome assembly GCF_002926085.2 of Candidozyma duobushaemuli. Lineage (NCBI taxonomy): Eukaryota > Fungi > Ascomycota > Pichiomycetes > Serinales > Metschnikowiaceae > Candidozyma > Candidozyma duobushaemuli. The sequence continues at coordinate 3,035,679 of NW_020289895.1, forward strand.
ATCGCGATGGACTCCACATGCATATCGAGAAACAGTCTTCGCATATTGAAGTAAAGATCTCTCCAACATGAACTATCGTCGAGTACATACACTACTACAACATGTCCGACTAAATCACTGGGCAGCTGTGCTGAGCAGAGACATCTTTTTGAAAGATCAAAGTCTAGGGAAACCTGCAAGAGAGACAATCAAAGACCACAACTTCCAGTTCTATCCAACATCAAGCACAGAGTTCAGTTCCACCTATTTGGATGGAGTTGACTATAAGCGGAACGCTGACCTAAAAGAACACTTTGATCGAAATCCCCAATTCAAAAAGCTGCTTGAAAGCCGAGCTCACCTCGTGCAACGGTTTCTCGGAAACAGCTTCCAAGTACCCTTCGAAGACTTGCTTCCGATGATATGCGGACTTGCAAATATGAAGATCGAACATCGCTCAAGCCCGACAGGCTCGGCCTTTGAGAAAGGTTTCGTTCATCAAAATGTTCTTCGTGAGGTAGGCAAACGCCTTTTCGAATGCAGCTTGAACAGTGCAACGATATTCACAGGTCTATCCTACCTATCCATGTCTCAGTCTGAACTAGAGCACAACTTAGCATATTTCAAAGATTGTGATCGTTTGATCATAGAGTTTATGAGGCGTCAGCTTTTATATGATTGTTCGATTCCATATAGAGGTATTCAGGATTATGGATTGCTTCTGACCACTGACGCCGAACTACTACGAGTTAAGATCAAGGATAAAACTGCTATCGGCAGCTTTTTCTCTATACTTGGGGTACTTGTGCTTCGATTCGGCACAACCCGTGTAAATACCGAGTTCATTCATGACAAAGTGTTGAGCGGTCCTAATGGCATATACAGCATTGCAAGCTCAAAACGAAATAAGTGAACTACTTATAGATATAATGACGCACAGAAAACGATATCTCTCTTGATCTTCTCTTGAGCCTCATTCATCTTCGAATGCAACGTAGAGTCACCAACAATCAAAGCAGCATTCTTGACCTGGCGACAGATTTCATCCAATCTTGTAATCACACGAACAATTGTACCCTCAGATTCGACAGAAATTTGCATAATTTCACTAAATGTCAAGCCTCTTGCCCATTCATACACCACATTAACCAAGGCGAATCTCTTGCGCTCAATGAACTCTTCCTCCTCAGCCGTGAGTGATACTTGGTGCTCGTTGTAGACCTTGAGGAGCTTCTCCGTGATTTTGAGGATCTGGTCCTTTCCTTTTTCTAATCTGGGTGTCATTGGAGGCTCCTCCTCTTCGTTGGTCCTTCCTTCATACACGAAACATGAGAGGAGAGCAACAATCTCCTCAGGCTGGAAATCACCCAAGAAGTTGTCAAGGATGAGCTCTGTAAGAACTAACTCCCAACCCGAATTAATCTCACACGCCACACGGCCTTTAAGTACAACCCGCTGCTGATCATCAATGAAACCAAGAGCTTGAAGTACCTTCAATCTCTGTTCATAATCAGGAAGCAATTCCAAATTCTCGTCCGAAATCAAAAGATTCAATGACTCTATCTTGCGCTCAATTGTGTCTTGCTTAGCCAATTGAGAGTAGATTCTCTTGAAGTCAGGCTTTTTATAAATGTCCATATCTCTCAACTGTGAAACGAGATCGTTCTTTTTGTTGACGAGTTCATGCAATGATAGTTGAACAGCTTTTTGATACTCTAGCTCGTACCAGAAAAGCTGCAGATGCAAAATTCGTTGAATGATGTCTTCTGCTTCCTTCACGGTATCCTCTTTGTTACTAAGAAGTTTTCTGAAATTAGTTCTTAAAGCAAAGGAGCTGACAAATTGAACATTTGAAAAGGGAACACTCGTCGTTCTGAGACCCCCACTGTAGCGAATCTCCGGCCTTGTACTTTTGAGGTATTGCGGCACTGGAAGGAATGGAAGCGATTGTTCTTGTTCTTCAAAACTTCGACCATGATCGAAAGTGAGGAAAATCATCATGTTTGAGTTCAAGTCACACTTAACAAGGAAACCTGTCCTCGAAAGACCCTTATCATCCACGAAACACATAAGTTTTCCGACATGCAAAAGAGCAGTTCTGGTCAATGTCAGATTAGAAACCTCTGCAACAATTTGCCCATACACTTCTTGATACTGTGAGATGATCGAGTATGCATGTTTGTACTTCTCAATCTCGGAGTTGGTCTCGACCCGTGTTGAGTTGAGCTCCTCCTTGAGTTGTTCAACCTTCTTCTGATGCTCTGGAAGTAATGTCTGCGTTGAATTTTCACTGAAAGAGTGCTTGATCATTTCTTCCACCCTTAAAGCCTCAATACGCAAAAGATTTAAAATCATGTTATACGTCAATCTGAATTGGGACAGAAGCTTGGTTGGAGTACCCATGGTGGTCTCTTTAAAATCGGTTGGGGACAATGGCTGATTGTAAGACATGACAATCACAGTACCCGTGGAGTCAAGGCCTCTTCTTCCAGCTCTACCAGCCATTTGTGTGAATTCACCTGGCAACAAATTTCTAAAACCTCGTCCGTCATGCTTCCTCAATTCAGAAAACACAACTGTTCTCGTTGGTAGATTCAATCCCATTGCAAAGGTTTCAGTTGCGAAAAGGACTTTCACCAAAGACTTGGCAAAAAGGATCTCAATGCATTCTTTGACAATTGGAAGAAGACCACCGTGATGGACTGCTATACCTCTGCTGAGCATGTCTCTCACAGCTAAGATTTGGGGCAACTCGCGATCCTCTCTTTTCAAACGAGAGACAGCTCTGTCAATGAACATATGAATTTCGGATCTTTCCTTCGCATTGCAAAACTGAACACCACTCATGGTGTTTGCGTATTCTTCACACCTCTTTTTGGAGAACACAAAGATAACAGCAGGAAGCAATTTGTTCAGATTCAAATACTGCACCAATTCAGTCCATGTACCTTTGTTGGGGCCATCTCTTGCAAACCGAGCGCCAGAGTTGGCTCCACCTCTTCCTCTTCCACTAGGAGCACCACCTCTTCCGCCTCTTCCGGCAGGAGCGCCTCTACCAGCCTGTCCACCACCTCTGTTTCCACCTCTAGCCGTTCCGCCAGGGCCCTTTCTCAGACCGTAACTCACAGTCACATTAGGGGGTTGATCTTTTTGCGGAGGTGCCATAATATCCCTATATTTTCTGAATTCTGATTCGAGGAAAACACCCTGGGCGTTGATAGCTTTGTGAAGGTTTTTCTTACCCCATATGAAGATCTCCAATGGAACGGGTCTCTTGGGCGTGGAAATGACATACATATCCTTTTGCTTTGTTCTGCCCACCCAATTGGCAAATTCAAACGTATTTGGCACCGTTGCTGATAAGAGAATGTATTTGACATGGTCTGGAAGCATAATAATCACCTCCTCCCAAACGACACCACGATCGATATCATTAACATAATGGACTTCATCAAAGATCACGAATTCAACATCACGAATCAAATCTGCACCACGATACAACATGGATCTCAAAATTTCAGTCGTCATGATGAGGCAGTTGGCCTCTGGGTTGATTTGCACATCACCTGTGATCAAGCCGATCTCCATGTCTTTGAAAGTTTCTTTAAAATCCCTAAACTTTTGGTTTGACAAGGCTTTGATTGGAGAGGTATAAATCGTTTTTGTCATGTTTCTGGCTGCCATTGCGATAGCGTACTCTGCCACAACAGTCTTACCTGCCGAGGTGTGGGCGGCAACAAAGACCGAGTCACCTTGTTCTAGATGATACACAGCTTCTTTCTGGAATGTGTCAAGTTCGAAGGGCCATTCACGAGCCATGTTGGGCACCACCTCCTGGAAATTCTCTATTTTGTGGTCAAGATCAACGACGTGCGCCCAATTCTTCTTGACTCTTTGCTCGGACTCCATCTTCGCTTTGATTTTCATATAGTCTAATGGGATCAAATCATCGATTTCCGAGATTCCAACATCGTCTTTGGATTCATCGTCCTTCAACTTGCCCATCAAATCGGACTCAATAGGTTCGCCATCATTCTCAGTTACCTCCTCTTCGTCGTCCCCAGCTTCCAATTCGTCAACGCCCTCAGAGGTGTCAGCTGCACCGGATATATTAAGCCCACGAGAGAAACCTGGTGGGACGTCGAATAATCCAAGACTATTCTTATGCAAAAATTGAAATTCGGACATATTCTGTTGGGTATTGAGGGTCTGATTGGTCAGCGTGCTGCTGAACAAGCCACCCGGCTGGAACGGAAGGTAGTTTGACTTACCGCTGGTTGCGTCCTGCTTCAGTCCGTACTTTCTCTTGATTGAAAGTGAGTTTGCGGAGGTAGCATTATCGAGCTCAGAGATCCTGATCTCCTCCTTGTAACCAACTATCTCACCTTTAAGACCACTTCTTTTAAAACGAAACGAGCTTCGGCTAACAGGTTCTGGCTGAATCAACAATGATTCGAAGATTCTCTGTTTATCAACGGATGGCTTGGATTGGATAATATCTTGCACGTCCCATGTTAAATGATTGGATGGCTCTAGGAGCTGTGCAGCAAGAACGTCTTTGGAAGACTTTTCATTCTGAGGCGTCTCTAAAATTTCTTTGGGGTCAAGAATTGAACTGGTCGCCATCTCAATGCTTGATCTTGATAATAGGTCTATTGCGTAGGCGATGTTGGAATACTGTGCACAATGCAACTGGAACACGTGAGCTTTAAAGGCAACACTTTCTATATGCTAGGTGAAAAAGCTTATCAATGACTCGGGATTGATAAAGACTTGAATTATTTTACAAAATTTTACGAAGTCATATTTCCAGATGTTTGACTGATTTCGAGGCATTGAGCATCGCGGTTCAATACCTGAGAAACATGCATCCTTCCACATTTTGAGTACTCACTAACATAAAACTACAACTCACTTGTGAAGAACATTGCTGCGGTATCAGCAAAACATCTTTATCTAATATGTATAGAGCTAAACCAAGTTTATAGGGTGGCGAAAATGTCGCTTGACACCTAAAGCTTGGGTTTCGAGGCATCAATGCCGCCAGCAGTGGCACCTGCATTGGTCTCCAACTTTCCATCATTATTCTCATCCAGGTCCTTACCGAAAAACACAACCGTAACTGTCAAATCATCTCTATAACGACGAGAAACAGGACTTGGAATCGAAATAAGCATAGACAATTGCTCTTTAGAGCCACCATTCGAAAGGGCATTCCTAATTAAGTGGGTTGAGACATTCTTGTCCTCTAGAAGAAAGCCGTTTCCGGTGTTGAGTCTGTTCCTGCGGAAGGGAGGCTTGGAAGTTTTATCGTTGGTGATGTCAGAAACCTGGGGCAAGCCCTTCTCTGAAGAGCCAAAATAATTCCAGAACGACTTGTTTGGCTTGACAAGCTTCTCTTTCTCCATCCACTTCACGACAAGACCAACAATCTCTTCATTAGAAAGCATCTCATAAAGACCGTCACTTGCCATGACAAGGAAATCGTTGTTTTCAGGACTGACCTTTGTCGTTGTAACGACAGGTTCGGCAGTAACATATGGTGGAGAGTTTAAATTGCTAGGAAGCTTCTTCCCGAAAAACTGCTTATAGAGTCTGTCTTGAATAGACCCTGGCAATTTGTATCTGCAATCACCGAAAGCTCTGCTTGGTTCGAGAGAGCCAAGAACACGGCCGTTTCTAACAACATTAGGCTCGTCTGGATGCTCTGAAATGATTCTTGCAACTTCAGTAGGGTTGGAGCCGGTCTGGTCAATACTCAATTGACGAACCGTCCACTGGTTGTTCTTGAATGAGCCCAAGAGCGCTCTAGAGTCACCTGTAACAGCAACCTTCAACATCTTTGAATTGGTGTCATAGAAAGAAAGAAGAGCACAAGAGCCCGACAAAGCTGGCATCAACAACTCAGCGGCTTTCGCTTTATTGTTGTCGTTGAGAAGCTTCTCAATATTCTTGTTCACGATTTCGTGATCCAACTTCAAGAAGCCATTCTTGATTGCTTGATCGATGGTGGCCAGGTTAGGCACGTAACGCAAATTCTCCTCCTTCGATGGCTTGAAGATAGTGCCCAACTCAGTGATGACGTACAGAATCAACTGGTCACGCAACTTAGAGGAGGTGGTCCAGCCGCCATGACCATCATAAACACCAAAAAACATCCAGTCTGTAGAGGTCCTCACATTATTGTCTTGCAAGATAGGTACTTGGACGATTTCCTCGGCTCTGTCATCCTCAATGGGGGAGTTGGAAGGGAGCTGGCAAATGTCGTATCTAGTCACTCCCTTTCCACGATGCACATTATATGACTCCTCAAATTGCCTGAGTTTAGCACTGACCTGCTCATCATTGAGAAGAAAGACTCCCTCCTTGTGCTGTTGAGCACCCACACTATTCTGGCGCACCATCGAGGATGTGGTGGAGGAGAAGGCCTCCTTGTCAACGATGCTAGTCACAGCCTTGGCTGGATTTCCCGTGAGTCGGGAGTTGGACCCAGGTGGAGCTGTATCCAATTTATAGTAGTTCGATTGGTTGAATGTGACATAGGAGCCAACGATGATAACACCCGAGACTAGAGCCACATTGCGTCTCCGCAACAATCTGCTCTGGGACTTTCTAGCGGCAGAAGAAGCCAGGGTATTCAACAAACGTCTTCCATTTTGCAACTGACGACCAGCAACATAAAATAGCCTCGGCTTGGGGCTAGGACATACATTGGTTATGGTAAAAGCGGGGACAAAGGGGTTTGCGGGATGTGTTCCGTATTGGCCCAAAAAAATCAACAATATATTAGTAGCCTGGGAAAAGTGGCTGACAGAAACCGATGATGCAGAAAGGTTTGCTGATCAAAATGAATCAAATGTAGAAAGTTGAAGAGCCACAAACAAGTAGGAAACAGTGTCCACTCACTTGTGTGTGCCGGAGAGAGAGCAGAGTGCATACACGCAGATAGGACAGATAAGGGATTGATGAAGCCAATCTAGCAGCAGTCAAAAAAATCTTTACAAATTCGACTCGACGTATAATTCAAGAAATTCAATTTCATTCATTGATTGAAAATTGAATGAACTTTTTTACGATGTATCAGCGGAAGGAGTTACCAAGTACCAAATCACATCAACACAGTTGGTTATCTGAAAACAACACAGTTTAATAGTTTTTCTGTAAAAAATTTTCTTTCACTTTTCAACTCTTGCATTTTCAGCATCTTTTAGCTCGGTGGAATGTTTTGTTTATTACTCAGGTTTCTAACCTATCACTTGCCGAAAAGGTAAGACTCTAACTTTTGTGCAATAGTCATAAGTAATGAGAGATATCTGCCCAGGGACCAATTTAATAAAAAAAAAAGCCCCAACTGGCTTCCTCGTCCTAAATAGACTTTCTGGCAACTTTGTGGACCCGAAGAATCTTTCGTCATACTTGAAGCTGACCATCGCCGTGAATACCCTATCAATTCGCCCGATAAGAAATGTGACAACAATCTATAGAGAACACGATTAAACTTCCATTCATGATTCTTACAGAGAGCTGAATTAGTTCATCATGCTATCCACAGATATGACATGTTAGGTTTGTCCCAGAATAAAAGCACTTTTTGCAGCCAAACTGGTCGTGATCTAGCGAGAACTTTTTAATAATTTGATCTTGTCTAAGAGATGTGAGAAATACTTTGGGATTCAGAGGAGAATCCCCCGATGGGAAGAATTCTGTTTCAATAGAAGATATCGCTTTCGTTGTCTCACCTCAGACAGCTGCTCCCTTTCACTGATTAGCACTTGAAACACGACAGAAGATTTGATAGACCGACCTTTACCATCGAAATAACAAGGCACGAAGAGTTAACGAACCCTTAAACACCGTACTACACAATTCATTGAGTAAAAAATTTTATTAAACAACTGCACTAACTCGACCCACCACCGATTGCCGTACCAAATCCTGATAGCAACACCACAACGTCAGTGCAACTCTCGTTACACGGCACGCCTAGAGCACTTGGACACAGCGTCACTTACAATACATGAAACACCACTCGATGGTGCGTGAAGTCAACAGCACAGTTGCGAGATGTACCCCGTTAATAAAGACACCAAGACCGCTTAAGCAGCAATGGTGACCTCGACATCCACACCAGGCTCAATAGTGATCTGAGTGATCTTCTTGACAATCTGGGCTGGAGCCTGCAAGTCAATGACTCTCTTGTGGATTCTCATCTCGTAAGCATCCCAAGTCTTGGAACCCTCACCGTTAGGAGCCTTTCTGGTGGTGATCTTCAACACCTTGGTTGGCAATCTAACGGGACCCTTCTTGACAATCTCGTTCTGGGCAGCGTTAGAAACAATGTTGGAGCAAACCTTCTCCAACTGCTTGACCTTGGTGGAAGTCAAAGTGATTCTGATCTTGTGGATCTCCTCAGCTTGTTCCTGGACCTTCTCCTTGTTGATTGGGGCAGACATTATTAATAGACGTTGTTAGAGAAGGGAAAACTTTTTGGTGAGGTCTGAAAAAATTGTAGGTCCCGCAGCGCGAGTCACGTGCAGGTTGTATCAAGCTAGAGATTAACGCGATGTCGATAAGGTTTTTTAGGGCTCAAGCCCTATACACTTGTCAGGACCAAGTGTTTTAAACCTTGCCTCAAATTTACCTCAAAGTTCAAGTCATGGATTTACCCAGTTGATTAGCCTGGGATTGCTGGTAATAACAGATGTTTGAAAAAGGGGAGAGAGGTCTAAGAGCAACAAAGTATCCATGAAGTTGAACCTTGCGATGTAGAGCATTTGAAGATAAGAGAAAATTAATCAAAAACTAGTAAGATGGTCACCGTATCAATTTTCAAACTTGATGGAAATGCATTTCAGTCTGATGGCACGAAAGGTACCACCTCAAAGAGATCTTATTCGCCGTGTCATTTCATCAGCTATGCGTCCTGCTTAAGTCCCATTGAATGACCGTCAGAAATCAATTATATGGTTTTCTCCAGTATGATTTTTGGATTGTCAGAGAGATTCCCAATTGAAAGGTTCATCATCGGTCATAAGAAGTAGAAGAAATTAGATGGAAATTCCCTGCATCTTTATATAGCAGCGTGCGCGGGTAACGCTTCTCAATTTGTATTGCTTAGTCTCTGATGCATTCCTTTCAACTTACTATTTATTGATCGATCTCAGTTTCCTTGCTTTGTATCAATTCTTTTTCGAGGGCACGCATTGACCGCCATAATACTGTGCTCTCCTCCTCATCCGACATTCCACTCGTAGCCCACCTTATCTTTCCGGTTTCGTCTAATATGTACAAGTATCCCGAGCAGGCGTTATCACATTTGAGAGTTCTCTTGACGTCTCCCGTGAAAAGCTTGTGGGATAGGACGAAATACAGATCGTGTCTGGGTGGAGGGATCATCTTCCTGATGTTGTTCTTGGCCAATGAAACGAAGAAGCCCTTGATCCAAGATTGAGGTATATTGATATCAACAATTTGAGAATGAGGGTACTTCTCTTTGAATTGTTCATAGCCTGGGCCACTAAGGTAGTCTTGGACATAACTGTTGGTGCAATTCTCACCCGAGATAGCAGACGACATTCGAAGAATTGTCACCTTATCCTTCAAGACATCATAAAGTTGCCTCTTATTCTTCAGCAAAGTGTATCCCTCGAAATTGGGAAAGTAAAGAGACTTGCTTTGTTTGAAGAAAGAAATCGGAGGCAGGAAGATCTTGCCATGCGTATTGGCGAATGATTTCGAGTCGTAGAACGGAGAGTGCTGCAAATCATAATCAATTTCTTTCTGTCTTCTTTCTCTGCTCTCTTTCGAGAAAGTCTCTGAAATTGAGTGCTCGTTGAGCTTATTCAAGAATATTGGCTCCTCATAGCCGAATGGTTTCGTGATCGGTTGAGGCTTTTGAAGAGCAGGCTTGGCTGCCTCCTCCACTGTTTTTGCAAATCGAGGCTGCAGAACTCTAGGCCTTTGGAGCTGCCTAGCAGACACACTAAACGCTCTTATAGACCTCATATCTGTAACGCTACTGCAGTGTCTATCTTGCTCGGTATGCCATATTCCTCTGGTGCACGGATCTCTCCACAACGTCTTCAAAACAATAACTCGAAAGAAGCATTGTGAAGATGTTTTGCATCTCAAAAATATTTAGTTCTTCTTGATTCAGGAATTCCGAATCTTGTACCATCACCTTCACTTGGGCATGAGCTAAGTCATAGCCAGCATCCAACTTGAATGATGTTATGTACACAACTTTCAGTCAGAGAAAAACCGAGTATTGAACGGGCTCTCTATCACCACCACCAAGCTACAAACTATGAGCATACAACTTCAAGACGGTCTATCAGGGCAGCCTGTGGACAGAGTGCTTGAGGACCTCTTAGTAAGGTTTCTCGTCAATGCTCCAGATGAGGATTTATCCTCGATCGAACGTATCTTCTTTCAAGTCGAGGAGGCCCAGTGGTTTTACTTGGACTTTGTCAGGCAACTCAATCCGCTTTTGCCCACAATGAAAATGAAGTCATTTGCACCAGCTCTTTTATCCAAATGTCCGCTTCTTTGGCGATGGGGTGATCCAAGAGATGCTATCTCCAAGTTCGGAAAGTATAAATCGACAATCCCTGTGAGAGGAATTGCATTGATGAATAAGGAATTGACGAAGATTGTCTTGGTTCAAGGTATGGAATCAGGCTCCTGGTCTTTCCCACGTGGAAAAATCTCAAAAGGGGAAAGTGACTTGGAATGTGCAATTCGAGAGGTGAGGGAGGAGACAGGGTTCGATGCAAAAGCCTACGTCAATGAGAAGGACTTCGTTGAGCGAACCGTCTTTGGTAAGAACATGAAGATCTTTTTAGCTCGCGGTGTACCCGAGGATACTGAATTTGCTGCATTGTCTAGATTCGAGATCTCACTGATCAAATGGTTCGACTTGAAGAAATTGCAAAAATCCTTGAAGAACAATCCTCAAAAATTCTTCGCTGTCGACCCTATTATTAAGGCTTTGACAACCTGGGTTAACAAGAACAAGGGATTGGTTAACGAGGAACAGCTATTGAGAGAAGCGGAGGCGAAGTTAAAGGCTATAATGGGTATTGGTGTCAGTAAGGAGAATGATCAAGCAGGCAGAGAGTTGCTTGACATATTGCAGGGTGCATCTCAGCCGGAATCACAAGCACCACAGCTGGCACCACAGGAAATTCGTCCTCCACAACAGCCGCAGATTCCTAACTTCAATCACCAAGTACCCCTAGGGTACCCCCCTAACGGATTTGTTCCCCAGCAGCCTCTTCCACAAGCATATTATCCAATGCTTCCGCCTGCACATCTTCTTCCTCCTAGGCAACAGCCATTTATGCCACCTGCTCATCTTTTACGACCACTTCAGGAGCCTCAAAGCTTACTGCCTCAAATCCAGCTGCCACACCCCCAAGTGCAAAGTCAAACTCAGCAACCTTCCGCTGAAATTGCACAGAGTCGCCAGCATCCTCAACTGCAGACACCTCAAGATCAACTCAAATCCAAGGGGACAATTTCGGAACCTCCACATGAACTTCCAAAAGATGTCCAACACCTTCTGCAGTATCAAACACAACCTTTGGAGCCTTCAGCACAGAGTCTTTCATTGCCAAAAAGAATTTCGACGTCGAAGAATTCGAAGGAGTTTTTGTCACTTTTGCAACAGGCTCCCAAGGGATCACTGCATGATCAGCTTTCAGAAGCCTCCGTGGAAGCGAAACAACGCAATAGGTCCAGAGCGGATGACCTTCTCAAACTCTTCCAGAAACAGGAGCCAAGTAGAGGCCCACTGGAGAGTGGAGTCAAATCAGAGTCTGCAACTACTACGGAAATGCCACATTCTCAACTAGAGGATGAAGATGCTACCGAACTTGATGCTACAAATCGTTCTACCACACCAAAGAAAATCACTTTATTGAAGCGGGACAAAGATCAAAACGCATCGGCCACTTTACTCGGACTACTTGGAAAAAAGCCACCTACCAGAGACGAAGACGCATCTTCTAAGTCAAGATCCCCGGCTCCTCATCCAGCTTCGAAGCCTACTGAGCCTCAAGCTAAACCTCAGGAACCAGAAAACCCTTCTAGTACATTATTGGACATCCTCAATGGCAAAAATACCAGTGCCTCTGCTGCTTCAAACCCTGTTTCATCTCCCCAGCCGGTTTCTCTGTCTGCTTCAGCGGATCTCCTAGGAATTTTGAAGAAGGGTAAGGATTCTAACAGTACAAACCAAGCACCTAAGCAATCGGATAAACCAATTCGTCTCGCTAAAAAGAGCGCAGAGACACCCATTGACCTTAAAGCCATTTTGACTGGGGAAGGTTCCAGATCTGGAAGCACTCAGCAAAGTAACACTAGCTCGCCTGTGACAACAACTTCCAAGGCGAATAAACCTGGAAACGATATCTTGGACATCCTTAACAGGAAATCGGCCACTCCAGACACTGTGAGAATTACACCTCAGCAGTCACAAACGCCAGAGAACTTTGAAGATTTCGAGGATTTCGAAGACTTTGATAATTTTGAAGACGATGGTGAATTCACCGACTCGCAGGTGAAACCATATGTCGAAAGCACAGATGATGACGATTTTGAGGATGCTCACGCAGTTCCTCAAGCAGCTCACAGTACGGGTGACTCGAGCTCATCAGCCACATATCAGCTGAAGCCTGATGGTCTTCAAGATATCTATGGCACAAGCAATGAAACCATCAACTTACAAAACGCCCTTCCTCCGCAACGTCCACAAAATGAGAATGGCGCCAACTTACTTGCATTGTTAGGAAAGAAGCCTCCCTCACAAGTAGCTCATTTGGGAGTTCCTAAACCCGCAGATAACGGACGAAACGAGTTGTTGAACATTCTTAGACGCGGGCCATCAAATACCTAATAATACGTGATGCTACACGCATCAAATTTGACCTACAGCCAATTTTTGATTAAATTCCGAAGAATGCATTAGTATCTTTGAGCTTGTGCTTCGGTTTTCTTCTGGGCACTCTCTGAGTAATAGCCGAATCGGCTATTGTGGACTTATGGGTAGTGGTCAGCGATTTAACATCGCGTACGGACAACTTCGGTGGACTTGAAACGCCTTCCCTCCTTATGTAGACGAACAGATTGGACACCGGTCGCAGCATGGAAGATTTCTCTCTTGATCTCCAAGTATCCCCAAGTTTGCAGTAGAAAGTTTTAGAATCTCTGAAGTCGACACAATCCTTATACATTTTGATATCCCAGATTGGAGAGTTGGTTGGAATGTTTAGTTTATCGGTGTTTCTCAGAAGATAGTGAGCGCTCATGGTCAAATTGTATTTCAGGAGCATACTGTAGTGAGCGCTGTGAGCCAGCAAAAGATACCAGTTCGAATCAGGCACTGGAATCTCTGGCTTTCCCTCTAGACGAGCTTCAAATGTTGATTTGGTAAGGGCTCTGATGTCTGTGGATATGAAGCTGAGCTGAACCAGCAGCTGCCTTAAAAATTCTAGAAAACCCCGATCCGAAACATTAGGGCAATTAACAAGGCGTAAAAGCCCGAGTTTCGAAAGATCTTTGAACCTTATGGCTCGACCCAAAGTGTACAAAAACTGATCATCTACCCAGTCGTTGTGGGATAGATCCAAGCCTGCGAGGTTTGGAGTATTGCAAAAGTTTAAAACCTGTGATTTTCCCAAGTCCTTGAGCGATGAACAGTCCAAGATGACGTGGGCATCCAAGCCCGCCAAAAATCCCACGAAGTCTTTATGCGAAATGTTTGCAAAAACATTGTCTATTCTATGGCTGCGAACAGGTATCACAGCAGATGCAAGGGCAGAAGAGCGTGGACCGATATCTGTCAGATGCGTGTTATGGCATTTGAATCCAGGCATTGAGCCGAATTGTTTCGCAAACATCTTGAAAATATAAGGTGAGTCCAAGTTCCACTGACAAATAACCTCCCACACATATCTCCAGCACGTCCAGGAGCAGGTAGTTAAGTAAGAGGGTTCCAAAGCGTCCGCATTTTCAGCCAAAACCAGAGCACATATGTCCTTCAATGACGGAATCCTATCATGTCGATGTTTAACTTTTAAGGGTTCACTTTGTGGGCAGTATTGCCACATATATGGAGCTGCTCCCGATGCATCAAAGTCAGGTTTTGGAGGTATGTACTGACTGGGTTCTGGAGGTTTCAAAATGACGCCCTTTTTTCTGACTCTCGGACGGAAAGCTTTTCGTCTTGCTGATTTGCGATTATAACGTCGCCGATTGAACATCGAATTGTGTACTTGAATAAATAAGAAAGTCTGGTTGTTTGGGTTGGACCGTTATCTTGATATGTACGGGTGCAAAGCTTGATGCTCATCACCAACTGGAAAGTTAGATAAAGGAAGGCTTTCTATATCAGCACACACCGGACACAAAATGAAGCTTGACACGTCGCATATGCGGTACCTTACCGCCGACGATTTTCGTGTCCTTCAAGCTGTTGAGCTTGGTTCCAGAAATCACGAGTTGGTGCCCACCCAGATCATCCACTCTGTGGGAGGTCTTAAATCACCTTCTGCTACAAACAGATCTCTCGGAGACCTTGCCAAACTCAAACTCGTGGCCCGTTTAAGAAATGCAAAATATGACGGTTGGAGACTCATGCACACGGGCTTCGACTATTTGGCCTTGAAGACCATGTTGAACAGAAACTCCCTTTACTCGGTGGGAACTACCATTGGTGTTGGTAAAGAATCCGATATTTACTCTGTGAGTGACCCTAACGGTACACAGAAGGTTTTGAAAATTCACCGTTTGGGTCGTACTTCTTTCAAGACCGTCAAGAACAATCGTGACTATTTGAAAAACAGAAATACTTCCAGCTGGATGTACTTGAGTAGACTCGCTGCGGAGAAAGAGTACGAGTTCATGAATATTCTTTACAATAACAATTTCATCGTGCCAACGCCATATGACTACCTGCGTCACTGTGTGTTGATGGAATGGATTCAGGGATACCCTATGAAGCATATGAAGAAGTATACCACATACAAGAAGTTATATTCCGAGTTAATGAAGTTCATCGTGAAGTTGGCCAACCACGGCTTGATCCACTGTGATTTCAACGAATTTAACATTATCATCAGGAACGAACCAAAGAACGGATACGATTTTGTTGTCATCGACTTCCCTCAGTGTGTCTCTATAGAGCACCCTGATGCTAAGTTTTATTTTGACAGAGATGTCGAGGGCATACGAGCATTTTTTGAAAGAAAGTTCAACTACGCACCTGGCCATGATGCTACCATGTTTGACACTGAGGGTTATGGTGAGGGCTACAAGTACGGCTATCCCAACTTCATCAGAGATGTCAAAAGAGAAGCTGACCTTGATACTCAGGTGAAGGCCTCAGGATGGACGTCTAACAAAACAAGGGAGAGCAGGGACTTGGAAGATGCTGTTCTGGGAATGAGAGGTTTAGACTTGGAAGACGATGAGGAGAATGAGGCATCCGAGGTAGAAGAGGAAGAGGATGATGAAGATGACGCGGAAGATCTCTACGACGAGGAAGAATACGACGAGGAGGAGGAAGAAGAAGAGGATGACCTACAAGAAGATAACGAGAAAATTATTGAAGCCATCTCTGCGGGAAACCAGAATCTCAAAATGGATAAGTTGGGTAACTACATATTAGATGAATAGACTTACAACGGTATCTTGACTTAACTTTATTGCCCTTAATAAACAGATGGAAAGGTTTTTATACACGAATTATCACATCCTTCTTATAGTTTTCCACGATGCTATGTTTAACGAGTGGCCATACCCTTGGTGACGGCTCTCTTCAAGGCCAACTCAGCCTTTCTGTAGTCCTCACCAGAAGACTCCTCAATCTCCAAGGTCT
Source organism: Candidozyma duobushaemuli (assembly GCF_002926085.2). Lineage (NCBI taxonomy): Eukaryota > Fungi > Ascomycota > Pichiomycetes > Serinales > Metschnikowiaceae > Candidozyma > Candidozyma duobushaemuli. Next base: position 3,051,538 of record NW_020289895.1, read on the forward strand.
GCATGGCGTCAGAAAGAGCAGACTCGATCTTGTCCTTAGCAGACTTCTTCATCTTGGCGGACAAGACTGGGTCGGTGACAGTAGACTCGACGGATGCAACGTAAGCCTCCAACTTCTGCTTCTGCTCGTGTCTCTTAGCGAAAGCATCGTCGGCGTTCTTGAACTTCTCAGCGTCGCTGATCATCTTCTCAATCTCGTCAGTAGACAATCTACCGATAGAGTTAGAGATGGTGATGTTGGCGGATCTACCGGTGGACTTCTCAACAGCGGTGACCTTCAAGATACCGTTGGCGTCAACCTCGAAGATAGACTCCAAGACTGGCTCTCCAGCAGGCATAGGTGGGATGTTCTTCAAGTCGAACTCACCCAACAAGGTGTTCTCAGAACAGTTGACACGCTCACCCTGGTAAACTGGGAACTGGACGGTGGTCTGGTGGTCAGCAACAGTGGTGAAAGTTCTTCTCTTGATGGTTGGAACAGTAGAGTTTCTTGGGACAACTGGAGCAAAGACGTTACCCTGCATGGCGACACCCAAAGACAATGGGATGACATCCAACAACAACAAGTCCTTGGTGTCCTCAGAAGTGGACTGACCGGTCAAGATGGCACCCTGGACAGCGGCACCGTAAGCAACAGCCTCATCAGGGTTGATGGACTTCTCCAAAGACTTACCGTCGAAGTAGTCAGACAACAACTTCTGGATCTTTGGGATTCTGGTAGAACCACCGACCAAGACAATCTCGTCAACAGCAGACTTGTTGAGCTTAGCGTCCTTCAAGACCTGCTCAACTGGCTCCAAAGTAGACTTGAAGAGGGCAGCGTTGATGTCCTCGAATCTGGCTCTGGAGAGGGTAGCGCTGAAGTCCTCACCCTCAAACAAGGAGTCAACCTCGACGGTGGTGGAGGTGACAGAGGACAAGGTTCTCTTGGCACGCTCACAGGCAGTTCTCAATCTTCTCAAAGCTCTGGAGTCACCGGAGATGTCGTGACCAGTCTTCTTCTTGAAGTCAGCCTTGAAGAAGTCCAACAAGTTGGTGTCGAAATCCTGACCACCCAAGTGAGTGTCACCAGCGGTGGACTTGACGGTGAAAACACCACCAGTGATGTTCAAAAGAGAAACATCGAAAGTACCACCACCCAAGTCGAAAATCAAAACGTGTCTCTCCTTGTCGGACTTACCAGCACCCAAACCGTAAGCAATAGCGGCGGCAGTTGGCTCGTTGATGATACGCAAGACGTTCAAACCAGCAATGGCACCGGCGTCCTTGGTGGCCTGTCTCTGGGCATCGTTAAAGTAAGCTGGGACAGTGACAACGGCCTTCTCAACCTTCTTGCCAATCTTGGCCTCAGCAATCTCCTTCATCTTGGTCAAGACCATAGCAGAAATCTCCTGAGGAGAGAAAGTCTTGGACTCACCCAAGTACTCAACCTCAACGAGGGGGTTGCCGTTGGACTCGACAATCTTGAAAGGCCAGGCCTTGATGTCCTTCTGGACGTTCTCGTCGTCGAAAGCACGACCGATCAAACGCTTAGCATCGAACACAGTGTTCTTTGGGTTCAAAGCGGCCTGGTTCTTGGCAGCGTCACCGATCAATCTCTCCTCAGCAGTGAAAGCGACGAAAGATGGAGTAACTCTGTTACCCTGCTCGTTGGCGATGATCTCGACAGCGGAGTCGTAAGTAGCAACACACGAGTAAGTGGTACCCAAGTCAATACCAATAGCACCCTGGAAAACACCGTCAGCCATTTTTGATAATGTGAACTAAGAAAGAAGTGGTGATGGAGGTGAAAAAATTTTGGTGCGGGTCCTGAAAATTTTGCATCCAGTGGGCATCTAGGAACCGTTGGGTACACCCGTACATCTCTCCTTTCCCTCTGCGGGTGTTACCCGACCAACCACTCGGCTCTACCAGCCGTTGAGACAAAAGTCGTCCAGTGAGAGGCAACAACCTTTTTTCTTAATTTATTTTCTGATACTTCGTATTTCCTATGTTGAAGAGGAAGTAGAGATGGAGCGCCCAATTGCTTAAGTCACTTTCATAGTAGGGTTGTTAATGATGCCCCTGGACTATCCCAATGGCTGAGCTATTGACGTAGGAGCAATAACAGTCGTGATAGCGTTAAAGAATACAAGCTCTTTCCTTCTCTTTTCTCGTTCACCAAACGACTAGTAATCATCTGCTCATTAGACTTCCTCATTGGGTTAGTCGTACCATATTACTTGCATCTATGGCTGCGAAATGCAGTCGGGGCCACCAACGCTAACTCGTTTAATAGCTTATAAGGAGCCGTCTTATCAAAGACTTTGCCTCGGAAACTTGTGAGTCTGTTCCTTTCAAAATCAACTCCTGTTGATAGTCGCTTCCTGACATTCCCTTCAACTGCATGAGTTTAGCTGGAGCAATGGGTGGGATGGTGATATGGCAGCATGACTGCTCTCTGATTCTCTCAATTCGTTTTCCACAAGATCCAATAATGTAAGATATCTTGTTTCTTGGAAGTAGCACAACATCAGTAATCTCATGTGAGCTGCCAGGTCTCAATTCCATCTCCAGATCCGGTGATACTTCCTCAATCAGAGCCGGCGGCGTAAGCTGGAATAGCGACATGCTACATAAGGCAGAGCAACGAACCCACTCCCTTGGAGCCACCATGCCTATAGCTTTAACGCCACCATTCGATGACCCGCCACTGTTGTGAATGTTATTCAACAAATCACCAAGGATATAATCGTTGCCTGCTAGGACGATCTCCCACAGGTCTGGTGCTAACTTTTTCATTTCGGCAAACGGGGAGTCAAATGGGGTTTTCGTAACAAGAGTTGCTTTATGCTGAATCTTCTTCACCACCTCAACCACCTCACGCGTGGAGAAGGTCGATTTAATGTAGTTCATCACCTCCATTTCGAACATGGGGAGGTTCACTTGGAAAGAGAGTTCCGTCAGGGAATAAACAAGGATTTCAGTGCCAAAGGAGCCGCAATTCATGATATGTGGTTCTGGGTTCAAAATGGGTGCTGTTTTATTTGACATAATTTGACGGACAACTTTTTGCAGCCAGGCGCACCCTAACCCAGATGAAACAAGCCCCACGCATTATCCCGCCAGACTTGAGGGACTTCTCGAACTCCAAAATTTAAAATGGACGGCCTTCCAAAGTAATCTGAATCTCTCCTACTTGTGTCATTTTCTCCCTCTTTCTTGATTCATTCACTTGCCCCCACCAATATCCCTACGATCAACATCGACATTCTCATCTAGACATTATTTATCAGCTTCTATGCGCCTTTGGCAATGCTTTTCTCCTCATATAGCCGCCTGGCTACACCGTACAAAAACATGTACTGGAAGACTGTCTGAACCATCATCATCCTCTGGTTGCGAAGCTTGGTAGTTATATCGAACACAGGGTCATCAATGTCCAGCGCAAAGAAAGTGGGCCCATTGAGCAAGTAATCTATGGCGATGTATGTGCCTGTTCTCCCCACACCAGCGGAACAGTGAACGATGGGTGCTATCCGAGGGTCCTTCTCAAGGATTTTCCGAATCTCCAAAGAAAGAGCGAGAATCGGGTCCATCAGATCGGGGACCTTGTTATCCTCCCACCTCTGGAAATAGAAATGGAGAACTTTTTTGGAGGTAGTCGGTGAGTCCAATCTGAACTCTGAGAGAATGAGGTCTCCGTTGTGAATTCTTTCGCTGCTCTTCCAAGTAATCTTCAATTCCCCGGGAGAGATCCCTTCTGACCTCAAGGTTTCACTGAAATCCCAAGTAGGGTCTTTAGCATCGGGCCAGTAGTGGCTGCACTTCTCTCTTCCATTCTCAACCAAGGGTGTCATCATCGCTACCACCACGGTATCAACTTTCTGCAATTCAGCCTGGTGAAATGCCATAGCCCAGAAATGTGGAATTGTATTGAGCAACGGGCCTTGAGCAGCGATGTAGTTGAACCCTCCGGCCAAGTTTATATGAGACGCATTGATATAGTCTGATCTTGCTCCAGGAAGTACGGGTAAAGCGACCCTAGTTTTGTCGTACGGGAACACATTCAGATATCTGTTTCTCTTAGCATTTATCTTCTTCTGTCCTTCTAGCATGGCCCACTCAGAGTCCACTTTTTCGAAAGCATCGTCTAGATGTTCGTCACAGACTTGAGATATTCTGAGAAACCTAGCCCTTTGCTCTGCGGGGCTCAATTGAAGAAATGCCGGTGCTGGAGACATCTGACGTTTGGAAAGAAACCTGAGTAAACTCAATGCGAATGTGCAAGAAGATACGACTGGTATATCCAGTGATTTGCTATTGGCAATGTGTGGGCTCTAAAAAGTGAATCTGCAGTCCAAGGCAGGGTCTTGCAGATGCGTTGTAGGAGCCACTTCAGAGGTCCAAGAAAAATCATAAATTTTTGACCGATCTACGCGGTTACAGAAAATGCTCTTATTGGCTTCCTATACTACTGCCGTGGTCCCTAGACAGCAGCCTAGACCAAAAGGGAGTAGATCTGGCTCTTCAAATTCTCATCAACTTCGGGCTTATCTTCAAGAACACCGGCAGTCTTGAGCACCTTGGATGTGTTCAGTACCACTCTTTCCCAGTCAATCTCCTTCTCACCCAACTGCTCGTTGAACTTCACAGTCTTCAACCACTCGCGAGCATCTTCTGCAGAGTAATCGAGGTTTGTGGAGATATGCTTGACAGCTTCTTCGGGATTCTGCAAGAAGAAATCAATTCCCTTTCTGACAGCTCCAAGGAACTTTTTCACCTCCTCGGAGTCTGTCTCTTTTCTCACAGTCACCACCCAGGAGGGCCAAGGTGTGTAGATTTCACCAATTCTCTTGATCTCGCCAGAGTCGTAGTATTTCTTTGAGGTGAAGTGCTCCCACATGAATGCCTCGGCGTGCTTTGGCTCACCATCCTCAGAGAACTTTTCATTGACTGCGTCTCTCAAGTTCTTGAAATTTGACAAAACAGGAAAGTCGCTGAAGTACGGAGTAGGGAATTTGAGTTGAAGACCAAGAACAAAGGACATCACATAAGAGCCCAGGCCGATTCGGGATACACCAATCCGCTTTCCTGCTAGGTCTTCTGGTTTCGTGACATCGTCTCTGTTTACACCCGAGGAGATTGCCCAGCAAAGGGGACTTTCAACATAAGTTCCAATAACGTTGATTTTGTCGTTGCCCTTGCCAATATCGCTGACAAATGCCTCTGTGAGTCCAATTGCCACATCCACTTCTCCCTCGTTTAAAAGCTTAATGAGTCTTCCGCTACCCTCAATTACAGGCACAAACTTCACTTCAATTCCAGCTTGGGTGTAGTAGCCATTGTCTTGAGCGAAAAACAAAGGCGTCAGGAAATGCTCAGGGATATATGCTACCGTCAACATGGTGCCGATGCTCACAAATCCATTGATCCTCTCATACATACTCAGGCTGTGGAGAAATCGGTGCACGTGACGAACTCAACGAGAACTTACACTAGATTGTCTACGCCGTAGCATTTATATATACCCAGGACCCATGATAATTACGCCTAACGGCCAAAGTCGAGGACACATCGATTGAGTGACTCAAAAGCCTGGTACGGCCGCACCACGCCGAGAGGCCTCCCAATAAGCAAATGGCCCCATACCATACTCTACCTTCAGCAGCAACTCTGGTTGTTGGTTCTCTGTGCTGCATTGCCGCTCAAGTCGATTCTGCCGCCCTCTTGAGGCCTGGTGGCCTCAGAAGCCTGCGGCTTGGCCTCGGGGATCTTGGAGCCTATCGCCACAAACACATCGTTCACATTGTGAGACGTCTTGGCTGAGGTCTCAAAGAACAATAAGCCCTCTTCGTCTGCCAACAGTTTGCCTTCCTCTGCGCTCACCTTACGCAACGAGTCATCATCATCGTCATTCTCGTCAGCAACCAAGTCATACTTGTTGCCCACCAATGCTATGGTGATATCCTTCGATGCCTGTTCGTGCAACTCTTTGACCCAGTGTCTGGCCTTGATAAACGAGGCTGGTTTGGTAATGTCGTAGACTACCAAGGCCGCTTGGGCATTTCTGTAGTACATGGGTGCCAAAGAAGCAAATCTCTCCTGGCCTGCGGTATCCCAGATTTCGTATTTGATTGTTCTTTCACCGATGGTACACTTTTGAGTGAGGAAAGCAGCCCCGATAGTAGGCTCCTTGCTTTCCTGAAAGTCGTTCGACACAAACCTCATTACGAGGGAGGACTTGCCGACAGCAGCCTCTCCTAAAAGCACCAACTTAACCGAGGTAGCCGAGCTCATGGTGTATATTCAGTTTATGGGGTTCGGGTGGCTAGAATATCGAGTGTGATCTAGGTGGGTCAGGAGTTAACAGGGCGGTACTTGTAGCGCTGGTCTGTGTGCACTACCTCAACCGATAAGATTGCCAGGTTTGCAGCAGCCCCTCGAGGGGCAACAATAACGAGATGTTCAAAATTATCTTTGGAATTATTTTGGGGAAGATTTTTTAATAAATAGTTGCGGGCTTGGCGAAAACTTTTTGGGTATTCCGGCAGAATAGATGAGTTGATGCCGCATATTCTCATGACATGTGGGTAGTGGCACTAGCATTCACCGGTATGTCTCTTGGGCCTTAGGACAGCATACACAGCAGTTCTTTTCACTAGCTTTCAGCAATACCTTCATTTTCAGCAGAGTCTTATAGTAACTCAACAATTTCACATGATTCTTAAATGAGGTTCAGTGGCGAAGCGACCAGAAGGCGGCGGCCTGGTGTCTTTAGGGGTCAATCTGTGACTCTGCGTTTCCAATGATCACAACATATAAACATGACAAGGGCCTCGAAATCCAGAAAAGAAGCCAAGTATATTGTCTTTATTGACGAGAAGCTGGCAAACCGATGAATCCGACTGCATTGACGTCGGTAGAACAGCTTGCACCGCTAGGAGACGTCCATGAACACGCCGATCAAACGAGTTCGAAGTTTTTCGACATTGAATCGACGATAGCGCTGTTTTCTTTTCTTGGCCAATGTAGGTTAGAATTGACCACCTTTCCATTGTGAAATGCTCGTTAAGTGCACCTCACTGTTCGCCTAAGCAAGTCGAGACGCAGGGCAGATTTCGCAGCCACACACACAGGCTTCACAGATGGAAAAACACCAAAGCATTGTCATGGCTTAGATCTCCAGCTTTAGAGATGATTACCAAATTTACTTCTTCGGTTCGTTTCCGCTGGAGTCCTTGTTTGCAGTCGGCTCAGCGTCCTCTGTGGCCGCTTTTGTTAAGGGTCTCTTCTTCGCAACCCAGAACTCGGCGTCATAAACAAAGTTCCCAAGGGCCTTGGGTCGCCACAGTACGTAGTTTGTACCACATCCTGCTCCTCAATCTCAAATCCCATCCGTTTTACGAGACCGATCAATTCGTCCCTCGTCAACTCCATGCCTTCCATTATTGAGTGTGCTTTCTTCCCATCCTTCTCGACCTCAATGGCCCCCAGATCCCCCTCATAGTGCCAAAGCGTAGGTCCCATATTCACCCAGTAACCACCGTCACGAAGGCAGTGATGTATCGTTTTAATGTAATCCAACACATTGTGCGCAGTGTCCAAAAAGAAGCATGTAGCCACGACGTCAAAGGCTCCTTCGTTCTCTACCCTAAAGTCACTGGCAGCAGCATCCTCAGTGTAAGCTTCGCTTACAGCTAAATCGCGTGGACCATAGAGGTCTACAAACGACCCAGCAGCCATAGACATGAGATCAGCGGCATCAGGGTTCTCGTAAATAGACGTTGGGGTCTCGTCAGGAACAGAGACGGGGCGTACTTGAAACAAACGTCTCAGAACATGCAGCAGTTTAAAAATATAAGGAAACACCGTGTGTGAGTGTGCCATGGGCATTCGGTTAAGCACGTATCCCAGTGCTAGTAACATATGATAGCTCACCTCATTTCCCTGAGTCCAGTAACCCTTGCGTACAAACTCGAACACGAGACGTCCAAGGCCGCATCCAGGGACAAGAACTTTGCCGTTTTTAATTCTTTTTTGTACCGCCTCTATAATCTTGTTGTAGGTTGTTTCTCTCTCTACCTCACCATCGCTACTCCACTCTCGTGAAAGTTGTAGAAGCGTCAGCCGAACCTTATCATGGTCTTGTGGGGTACATTTGGTCCATTGGTCTGGCGATGCAGTAACACCCCAATCTTCGGCAGCAGTAAGAGCCAATTGCTTGGTGAATGAATCGTTGATTCCTAAGCATTGTTCGAGATTGCTGAGAAGCTGGGGATAGAAGTCCAAAAGATTCTGCTCATCGGACGAAAGGGACTTGTATTTGATCAGTTTAGGCTTGTACACTTGCTGATACAGCCAGCGGTCGAAGGTGTAGAACGCATATAGCGTGGAGGTTAAGGCGTTGTACTCGTCCATAGGTTGTTGTTGATACGCGCGCTACTACAAGAATACTCTCCAAACCCATATTTCATAATAAATAAGTATCAGAGTTCCGGAAACAAGTCATGCTTCAACAAGCCATTGGCCTGGAGCAGGAGCATGTCAACCTCACCGTCAGCTCCATCATTCTCTGGAGGACGTGGGGTTGCCAATTTGGCTCCGGGACTCTGCGGATCCACTATCTGCGGATAGTGGGACAGTGTGATGTAAGTATCCTTAAATGACAGAATTGGGTATTCCAGAAGCCCAATGAGCTCGTGGAATTCCTGCCTTGTCTCTTCGATATTGGTGATTGAGTTCCGCCACTCCACAGCGTTATAGATGGGGATCATTTGCCGAACTTTCTCCTCGTACACCAAATTACGGTACAAGATTGCCGTTCTGATGGTGAGGAAAGTAATCAAACGCACACAGTACGCAGCCAAATACTGAAGCTCGGGTACAAACTCGTTGTACGAATCATGCGGTACTGAAGCACGGCTCAGGTCCTTGAGCTCTTCCAAGATCGTCGTCGTGTTGTAATTGGCAAACACATCCAACATGAGCGGCGAGTCAAAGTCTCGAAGAAAGAGGAAACGAACTTGCGGTACGACCGCAAAAATCGCCTTCCGAAACACTCGGTAGAATAGGTTGAGCACTTTCTCAAGTCCCTCCGCACACCCGTTAGCTGCCAAAAATCTTGGAGGCTGGAGCTTGGACCAGCGATTGAACATAGTGAAGAGGACATCTTCCTGGTATTCAATGTCGTCCATGTGCGAATCCAACGCTGGAAGGTGGTGTCTGATGGAATCTTTTGAAAACAGCAATAAATCGTTATATTTTCTTCTCAAGAACACCAAGTTGCCACCACCATGCGTCTGTGCCCGCTCAGCACGATCAAGAAGGGAGCCAAATCTCGCAAACATGCTTTCAAACTCATACAAAAACAGTGTTCCATAGCCTGGCAAGTATACTGTTCTTGCAACGTTTGTCATTAATTGCATATGAATTGGGATGAGCCTGGGAGGCTCAATACCCTGGCGAGTTGACTGATGCAACGTATAACTAAGCACCAGGAACATGCCATCACGGAAGCAGGTGGTCGAGTGTGCCGTGGCACCTGGATCGTAAATTGACATGAGCGACAAAATATATGACACTGAGGCCGCCATCTCTGGATCACCATGATGATTGAGCAATGAGCGCAATCCCTTGATCACAGTGGCATAATGTTGAATCAGATGAACCAAGAGCATGTTTCTTGTTTTGGTAAGCAGCACAAGAGCATCGAACCGCGTGTCCAGCTCTGCTGAGAAGACATTCGTAATGAGATAATTCGTAGTGAGGTTTATCAAGCACAGAAACATCACACCCGACTTGAATGCCTTGTAGATGAAGTAGCCGATCCACACATGGTATAAGCTTCTGATCTCGGGTAGAGTAGACACACCTTTGGCGATTCGTGGCGCCAACGTTGCGGTGGTGTTGTAGAGAAGCTCCTCATAGTTAGTGGTATGTCTGGCCCGCACTTTAAATCTCTTACGAGAAACTTGTGCTCCTGGAAGCGCTGGTCCCGGTGATATCGGCACAAATGAGGGAGCCGAGTCCGATGATATCAAACTCACTGATCGACGTGTGACCTCTGGGGAACGAAATACATCCCTGGCTGCTGCGAATGGGCCTGTGGGACCCTGTGATCGTTGGTACTGCAAAAGATCCAGGATATTATCCGTTCCAGGATACTCGCCCTCCCATTCCATGTTACCTGGGGTAACCGAGGAGCTGTTGTGAATGGAATATACTGGGTATATGATCTTGGTCGCGTCTCCCGTGGTCAACAAGTTGTCAAAATTTTGGGTGATGGCGTTATGCTGAAAATTGAGAACATCCAGAACGCCACCAGGGAGCGTGCTTTGGCCAGATACTTCGTCATTCATCTCGATTAGAACATCGCCAGGGATATGGTGGTCCAAGAAGTTCTGGCTTTCCATGGGCAAGATGTCTGTGTCCAATGCCATCAAATGTACTGGCTCCTGATGGAAGTCTGAGTGAGACTTCTCCCGAGCAGATGGTTCGGCGTCATCTAGACGGAGACTAGCAAGGCCTTTTCGGTCAGACTCCTCGGCCTCAGCCAGAGCCTCTCTCGAAAACGGCAGGTCAGGTTCCTTCTTGACTTCTGGAGGGGCTTTCTTTCGCAGTAGGTCCTGATCGGACAGTCTTTCGTTGATTCTGTTCTCAAGCCTCTTCACCTGAGCCAGCTTTGCTCTGTGGAAGTCCTCAAGCTGTTTTTCACTATAGTCCATATACTCGCAGCGTGCGCCATGTTTGATACAATTAGTGCAAGCGGGTAAATTTTCAGGACACTTGACTCGACGGCGCTTACAAGTGGCACAACCTAGCTTGCTGTTTTTGTGTTTTTTTCTCGAAAGCCCTTTCTTTTCCTCGCCCATTGATGTATGTGAACCCTTTGCTTGTTGAAATGTGGAGACTGGCGGCAATCGCGCACATAGTGCGGACACACGGCTATATAAAGTAAGCTCTGCTTTGAACGAGCCCGGATGCAAGATCTCCAACAGACAGAGAAGGGCCACTAAAATGGGCATGCATCCTTGCATCAAAGTGAGTCATGAAACGAGAAAAACAACAATATAATGTATCGAATTTGCCTTCCTCATTGCTAGCCCTATGTTAAATGAAATATCCTGTCTGGACTAGCTGCGATTGTCCGACTAAGTCAGCGACAAGTCATGAAAGTCACTTATGCGGTTATTCTCACATCTGAGGCAAGAAGGATCGCACCGTGTTTTCGCAGCCATGCCCATCGCATCTAGGCATAGGCATGCAACTGCCCTTTTCCTCATAATTGGGGGACCGTGGGGGCGCCTTACTCGGAGTTACTGGTGACAGCTGGCCGAGATCTCTGAAAGAGCGTGGCTTATAGTAGCGGAAAATACCGGTGGAATCTCGAAATGGTATGTCTTTCCTTCAACTTTCTCTTTCTTTTTTTTTTTTTTTTTTTTTTTTCTTCATATTAGCCTCGGTCCTTTTTACATCCGCTCCGTCCGTTTCCGTCCCGTACGCACTCTGTCCTATTTCGGACTATATGCTACAGCTAACTTCGCTGATGTGCATTCAAACCGCCATTTTATTTTTGTTGATGGCATTGATGAGCTCGTTTCCGCTTTTTGAAAAAAGTTCACCGAAAACACGCAATTCCTCAAGACCAGGCGATATCTGTGTCATCAGCTCGGCCTGCCTCTTTCTCATGTATACCTCCAAAACCTTCTCCGGTTGGAAGTCATGATTCAGTAGACCTTTCTCGTAATTAAAAGTCCAAGGTTCGGTACGTCTGGCGACTGCCTGCCGGTCGAGCTCCTGCCGAAGCGCATGGCAGCATTGCAGATCATGCGAAATGTCATCGAAAATCGGGAAATTCTGGACCTCGAGGGTTCCCGTGATGAGATTAGCGGGCTGCATTTCGGCGACGCGAAGCTTGTCGAGTCCGAGTCTCACAATATCTTTGTACTCAAAATCAGCCGGAGCCATTTCCGCTACATGATGAATGTAGTCAGACACCAAAGTGTGGCCAATATGGTACCCAAAAAGAGCTTGACGGTATTCAAAAAACTTGATCATCCGCACCAACCCCATGTCAATTGAATATAATGCTTCAAACTCGTTCATATATTCATAACGAGGTTGCGGAACTTCGAAACCGTACATTGGAGCAATGACATAACATGGATCCAAAAGCATGACACATCGTATTGGTGGGATGCTTTGGGCCATGGCCCTGCCAAGAGCATGGAAAAACAATGAAAGAACCCTATTCAAAATGCTCGTGTTGGGGATCATTGAGAATTTGTCTCCCCTGAAGACCCTAAACCAGTCGTAAGTCAAGTTGTAAATGAGGGTAGGAGACACAAACTTGTAGTCTTCCACCATAGGGTCTATGCCATGCAAGTTCTTGAAGTGGTGGTCGATGGTTCTCATTTGAGGAATGTATTCATGCTGAAGTTTCTTCAAGAACGAACTCATTTCTTGGATATTGTGCTTGAAAATCGGATTCTGCAATGTCTCCATCGTGATAGGTTCGTACTTAACGAGTCCGTTTTCGTGGTTGTAAAGAAGGTCACTCACAATTCTTTTGTAGCTGCTAAATGTATTGGACAATTCAGTGATAGCAGTTATCAGAAAGTCCGGGATGATTGATGCAGTGGAATGAAGATTTAATATCATAATTTCTTGTCTCACGGCCATGCTCACGTCATCAATAGTAGATGCATCGGCGAGTAGTCTTGTCGCTAGCGTGAGGGCACCGGTAAACATCATGCAAAGTGTGGAAACATCAGATGAAGTATTCCAAAAGCACGCCCATGCAGAAAACATGGACATCTTGATGGGATATTCCTGATGATAATTGGCAGTCGATTCACGCAATGCGCGTAAGAGTCTTCCATATGTGACATACAGCAAACGATTAAGTCTCTTGAGGTCATCCGGGTTGTAAAAAAAGTCGGAGTATCTATTTCCTGAGCTTGCAGGACTTAGACTTTGATTGCTCAACGGAGAGGAGCTCGTGGACGTCAGACTTGCGGATGACTGATTACTGATCTCAAATTCTCGGTTCACGATGATCTGCGCGGCTCTTTTGGAGATATTCACAGCTTTATCGATGAAGTAAACAAAGTACAAGTTGAGAATGGATGCCTGATTGAATATGGCAAGCCAAAATTGCTGGTATAGCTGCTCTCTCCAGACCGGCTGGATGATGGCAGTGAACTTATCGTTGGTGAACTCACGAACGTCAACGCGGCCGTTTTTCAAGCCGCGCAAGGCATTCTCAAGAAAGGGATTCTTGAGAGAGGGAGGAACAACAGTTCTGGGGAACCTGGTTGTTCGAAAGACTGCGAGCGGTAGTGGAGTTCCCTGCCTTCTGAACTGGGACGGACTCCGTCTTTTGTGTCCGCTTTTAAATTCATCATTGATCAGCGGTGATATCTCGCGCTTTAACTTGTCGTAAATTTGTGGTGACAGCTCATTGGAACTGTTGCAATCGAATTTGAAGCTGGAAGTTTCCGCGTGGTTACTGTCTGTGTAGTGAGATGGGATTCCAAAGTCTGAACGTTCCGCGCCCATGTTCACTTGAGGTTCAATGTAGCCTGAAGCGCCGAAATCTAGATGCGTGGGCCAGTATGCGTTCTCCATCGATAGGTCCGGTAGGTCGGGAGCAACAGAACTTTCGAACATCGTCAGCAAGTCCTGCCAGGGTTTGAGCTCGGTCCGTTGCATGTCGCGGATGACGCTTATGTCGTTATTATTCAAGTCGCTGAAGAGAGCGGAGTAGACCTGGGACCTGAAGTTTTCTGAACTGTTGGTGAAGACCGAGGGGGGCATCTGGACGCCATTAGAGGGCTTTCTCAGCCGTAGCGTAGACTCCAGGGCAAAAACCGGGTTCCTGTCCGAGCTTCTCTTGCCCAGATGCGTGTCCAGCAGCGATGTGGGTTTGTTCGACGGTTCCAGTGGATCTAGGTGGAGCTTCTCCTTGTTCTTCCGTCTTATATGGTCCAACCGGTCCTGGGGAAGTCAAGGTAGCCGCATCGGTGGTTTTTCTTGACACAGTTGGAACAACTAGGAAGTTCCTCCGTACATTTGATTCGTTTAGCCCTACAGTTCGGACAGCCATCTCGCGAGTTTTTATGGGTTCGCCTTGTCTTCCTCTCTGGCTTGACCATGCCTGGAGATCGCGACATTTGCTAGGGGCAGATAAATCAGCGGTAATTTTGTATTGGGTTTCTGTTAGAGATGCCGCAAGTGGCAAGCGGCTAGTGATTGTGAAGGAAAAAGTAGGTTAATTTCGGACTCCAGTTATGTCTCGTCTATAGAGTGCGGTACCTCGTTGATGTTAGTTAAAGAGTGAGGTGGACAGGTTTTCTAGTGTTTATTGGCAGAAGCAGTTCGCTTTTGTCGTGCTGCATGCAGCCGATGGCCTCGCAAGCGCTCTAAGCGTCCAGGAGAGCAATACGGTACCGAAGAGCCTGATTTCCTTGGCGATGTCTTAGGAAATAAGGAACACAAAGACAGATGCTTTTTTTTTTCTTTTTGTTTCAGTGTGTCGTTCCTGAAAAGATGCGCAAAAGCAAAAGATACTCAGGCTGCCCCCCAGATGCGGCACAATTGCGGGTTTAGTTCGCCAGCGGCAGGGCTCACTAATGTGAAGGATCAAGTGCCTCGAAGGAAGGCGGTTGTCCTGCTTTTTCCATGAAAGCCGGCACCGCAGCGCCTCGGCCGATGACCCGCAGCGCCAAGAAAGTTCTCCATATTTTGTGCTTGGCTGAAAGCTTTGTGCCAAATTTTGACAGCCTTTTTCGAGACTGCGCTCATGCCTTATCTACGAGTTGCTGGCTTTGTTCAAAAGCCGTGCTGCGGGCGCAGCGACTCGTGTGCATCACCCGACGCACTAGGTTCTATGGCTGCAAACCAAGCGAACTATCCAGACACGCATATGAAGCTTCAACATTTCACAATTCGTAATCCTCGGTGAAACCTTGACCTTCGAGATCAGCCAAATGGCGCATCGTGGGTCGCCCGTGTGGACAATTCCATGGTTTATCGAGCTCCGCTAGATGCGCCACAACCGTGTCCATCGTGCCTCGGTTGAGCGCTTGCCCCACTATTATACTCAGGCGGCATGCTCGCAGAGCGATCATCAGATCCACCTTGTTGCAACGTACAATAGATTTTTGCGTAGGCCCGACGTCATGAAGGCGCTGCACTAATTCGTGGAGGTCACTGTCGTCGAAAACCACGTTCTTCAGCACAGGCACCGCCACAAGTTCCACCCGCTTGCCGGGTTCCTGTTGCTGCGCTTCTCTCACTACAAAGCCGTTCTTGCGTAGCTGCTCTTGCTGGTCGAGAACAAGCATCTCGTCAATCGGGGATAGCTCCAACACGCGAGGAATCACAAGCGGTTGCGCTCGGAGCAGAAGCAGCCGGTGAAGCCTTTCATAGTTGAAGATCTCGTCCGAAGCATGCTGGTCCACTATGAAGAGCCTCTCCTCGTGCTTCACCACAATAAAGCCAAGGTTGAATTGTCCGACAACCTCCATGAGCGGGAAATCCAGCTTCTGGATCACAAGTTTCTCTCTCACGTCGTGAACATTCACCAAAGTAGCTTTCTCTTGTTTGATTTTCTCTTTCTTGATTGCTGGCACAGGTTGGATACAACAGCTCAAATCGTACTTGTCAAGCTTGAGTACCCTGCTGATGCCCTTGACGGGTTCGCTATAGGATGTCTTTTTTCCGGGACTTGTGAGGGGACGGTCCGCTGGTCCAAGCGCCGATCCAACTGAGTTAGTCGGGAGTTGGCTTTCATCGACCTCGAATGTCTCATCATGTAGCGAATGCTTGCAATGGTGGCCTTCATGGTCAGAGTTCTCTCCCTCGTCTGTGGCGCACACGCTAGCATTGGCTTCTTCCTGGGATGGTTTTGTTATGCTTTTATTTGATTCATGATCGCTTGTGACACCCGTGTTATCGCCGTCAATTGTCTCGTCTTGTTGCACAAAAAGCTGCGCTTCTTCAGTCAATAAAAAGCTATCATCTGCGGCGTCATCAGAGACATGTATATCGTCGCCTCCCATTGTCACGTTGATCACTTCCACGGCATCTTCTGAGGCCGCATAATCATGCTCTCTCTGATCTGGATTTAGCTCAACTTGTGGAGCCTCGTGGCGCATATCACCAGTTGATTCGCTCGAATCTTGATCGACCTCATCATACGAATCGGGAACTTCTGAACTTTCTCTTGACGGGCTGACATTTTCAGAATAATTTTCCGGCCTCTCCTCCTCAAGTTTGTTAGCTTCCCCTTCGTCATCTTCCTCGTCCACCTGTACTACTTCTTCTCGATCGTCTTCATCCTGTTCCTCTTGGTTTTCCTCTTTCTCTCGTTGTGACTCTTGTTCCTCTCCTGGCTCTTCTCCCTCTGCTTCCTCTCCCTCGTGCATATCAACGGCAGGGGAAGAATTAGACCCAGCATCTTTCAGAATATTATCGCTATTGCTTGAAAATGTTTGAGTTAATGACCTGGATGTTATCTGTTTCAAGCGCTTTGATTTATCTGCATCGGCAAAACTATCAGACAGCGCCTTCCGCTTCCCATCGAGGACCTCCAGGCTGGAGCCTAATCTCACAACACCAAGGTCACTTTTAGGTACCATATTATGCATACCGTCATAGAATTTGGTCACCTCTTCTCGAAGAACCTCGCTTAAAAGATCCTCATTTTGTACCATGACGCTTCTCTTATCTGGTGTAACATTTATATCGACGAACGTCTGGTCAATCTCAATGTCAAGAACAAAAACCGGCAGCTGCGTGTGATTGAAAGTCTTGTAAACCTCATTTAGTATTTTTGTGAACTTTTTGTGTACCACTGGCCTCTTGTTTACATACAAGAATTGCCTATCCAGAGCTCCTCTGCCCATGCCGAAGGAATAATCCAGTATAAGGCCCTTTAGGCGGAATTTTAGCGATACAGGCACACTTGTCATCCCAAGTTTGAATCTGGCTTCAATGTTCTCGGTTGCAATGTCAATAGGAACGAGGCCATGGGCGCCATTACTTCCATAAACACTCACAAGTGTGTCGAATACAGATGCTCCTCTTCCCTGAGTTCCCATCACCATCGACTTCTTCCCAGTATTGCCACTTATTTGATATACAACAAAACGTACATCTGTATAGAGCAAGAGGTAGCCCACCAAGAGCGATAAAGCCTTCGAGTATTCTTTCTTTGCGTTCTTGGCAAAATACTTTTGTCTCACTGGCAAGCCATAAAATAGGTCATGAACGCTGACAGATGTACCTTTCTTTCCGGAAACAGTCATTTTTTGAGACGTCAACTTACCCATGCTATCGTACTCAAGTGTAGCTTCTTTTGGGTATGTGGAGGATGAGCATGTCGTAATCTTTACTCGTGCCACAGCACATAAGGAAGCCAATGCCTCACCACGGAAGCCCAATGTAGAAACCGATTCTAAGTCCTCGAAACTGGAGAGTTTTGAGGTGTGATGCTTTAAACATAGGGCCTCGTAGTCATCCTTATCTATCCCTTTACCATTATCAATGACATCAATGCCTTTGATCCCGTAGTTGTTGAACACAATCTCGATCTGTTTACTTCCTGCGTCAAGTGAATTGTCAACTAGCTCCTTTACGACGGACTGTATCTCGATGATAACCTGTCCTGATGTGAGCTTGTTCACGTCAGTCGCGTCGATAGACGTGATGGGCATCTCCGCAACGAAAATTTGGCCGGATCAGAAACAATGTTTAGCCAATCAGATCGAAGGAATTTAAGACCAGCTTAACTCAAACGCGTTTGATAAGTTGGATGTTGGAATTTCTTGTGATATTTGTGAAGTTGTAGAAGTTGTATCACGTGCGGAAATCACGAATTCTGTGGTACTGATAAACACTATCAACTAAGGTTGTGTTAAGCTGTATTTCGAGCATCTTGAAGTGAATGTCTACATTGACTGTACCTGATGTTCTTATAGCATTAAGGGACTTCATTGCCATCTGGATTTCTCAAATAATCTATTTCAACCATATTTACCCAGATGATGCCTTCAGCAAGAAGCTGTATCTTGACCTTGTGGTCTATCAATGCAGAGCGCCTGAGTTAAATGAGTTTATTGAGAGATTTGCGATAGACATGATCACTGTCTTGGTTGAAAAAGATGGAGGGGGTAAGGTCTATGACGTTTTGGTGTTACTATATGATGAGACTAACCTTCATGTACGCCAGCGATATATTGCCAATTTTAGCCAGTTCCCCGGGCTTAAGGGTCAATACTCGTCGCTTGACTTTCTTCTGAACGAAAATGTTCTCAAAGACACGCAATCTGCGAAGATCAACATCCCAAATTTCACGCGAGAGGTGGTGAACACCAACTTGCGTAGCCTCATGTTTTTCCATATTGAGGAACTTAAGAGAACCGAGGCTCCACAACCAAATGACTTCTTCTTTAAACTTTTATTGAATGTCGATGGTGAGAATGATCTCAATAAAGTTTCCTCGCTGCCTTCGCCATGGATTAGACTAACGCTGGAGAAAGACACACAACGCACAGTTTTCGTCCCAGTGGGAGATGTCAGCATAGGTTTTATGCGATTTGACATTCACAATGAATATATCAACACTTAGTCGAGCTTGTTGTCGAGATGCATCAAGTTCTTCAAATTCTCATACATGAAGTAACTGATCGAAACAGCAGGAGCAACTTTGGCAAGATTAGGTACGAGACCTTTGAAGAGTCCAGGCACTCCTTCTCTAGCCACCGTCTTCTGGAAAACGTCTTTGAAGCCTTTGTATCTGTGCGGGTGAGCATAAGTGCCTTGCGCTTGCAATCTAGTTCTCAACAAGTTGATAGGATAGACCACGGTCGCTCCAAAAGTACCGGAAATGGCTCCCAAGGAAAGCACCATGTAATTTGGTAAACGAACATCATCTTCGGGAACACCAAGCTTTTTGGCTTCTCTCTTCACGAGTAAAGTCTTGATTGTCGAAAATGTTCCCAAATCGAGAGCTGCGTAAGGGAACATACCACTCAAACCCACAAAAATGCCTCTATAAAAGATCCTGAGCCCTCCTTCTTTATACATTTGTTTGGCTTGCAAGATAAGGAGCTGGTTGCCCTTCACCAGTGATTCAAGATTGGAACACTGAACACGAAATTTTAGAGTATCGATAGGATAAACGGTGAATTGAGCAGCCACTCCTCCCATGCCTCCTGCCAAGTAGGTCGAAATCTTCGACAACTTCGAGGTATCATCAACGCCTTCCACTCTTGCGAATATACGTTTAGCAGCTTCGAATGATCCGAATTTCATAGCAGATTCAGGAAACACTTTCATCACATTTAAGCCGTTACCGACATAAAATGCCCGGAATCCACCTTGCTTCCAAAGTGTCCTGATTGCTTGTATCATTGGTGATCTGATCGTTTTGTGATGTGGCTTTTCAGCCTGACTTATACGAGCTTCACGTTCTGATTGGAGAAGCTTGTGTCTAGCCTTTTCAATGGCTTGCGTGGAAGCACCTGATTCCACTTGCTTGGCGAGCTCTTTTTTGTTATGCATTATAGTGGATGAAAGATCCGTTCTGGCGATGAGAAACACCTTGATTCTATCGAATGGAGCGGTACATGTTCTGGATACAACTCCTGCAAGACCTCCAGCCAAGAAGAAGCCAAACCCGCTGAGGAACGAGTTGATCAATGTCACATCACCGTCTGCGGACAAGTCAAGCTCCTCGGCCAAATAGGTATAGGCTGTCTTGATTCTGGAACCGTGTAAACGAGGCATTAATAAAAGAAAGTCTCGAAATTCATCGTAGGTGATATAACCATGGCAGTTGTGGTCAATTTTGTTGAAAACTTCATCGATGAGATGGTCAGTCGGGCTGAGATTTAGTGTCTTCTTCAAATAATTGATGAAGTCTGCTCGCGTCAACTTTCCATCGCTGTCCAGGTCGATCTTGTTAAATCCTTTCAATATTTGGTCATCAGTAGTCGTTAAGTATAGTTTGAAGTCATTGAAGTCGATGATGTTGTCCTGATTGGAGTCGAATGAACGAAAGACTTGTTCAAGGAGATCGGCATTGCGACCAACAGGGTGATTTAATGTCCTAACAGCATTTTTGAACTCCAGAAAGGTGATTTGACCTTTTTGCTCTATATCTAGTTTGTCAAAAAGAGTCTGGTAGTCATCAGGCGTTTTTCGTGGTTTGTCCATTTATGTGAATCTTATGATAATCAATGAAGTCTAGGTAAACCTTAAATTCAAAAAGGTCATGCAAATGCAGATTATGGGTCGGCCGGGTCGGCGTATAAGTGTAAAGGGTTGTACAAGCCTGCCGAGCAGTAATCGACTTTTTGAGGCTGTCTATTTGTTGTGGAAAAAGGTCATGTGACCAAAAAGTTCCAGGCTTGAGTTGCTAAGCTGTTACACAAGATCAAATGAGCGAAGGCATAGACGTTCGCCAAGTGTAACATTACTTGTATTTTACGTTCTGTGCTGTCCTTAGACTCGTGTATAAAGAGATCTAGCTTTTAACGATGAAAAAATTTCTGTAAATAGCAAAAAGAATAAAGTGGTATATTAGTCGTCGACATCAATATTGTAAAAGAATTCGAATTCCCACTAGCATACAAAGTAGCTTAGGCAAGCTCTATTTATTTGATTCTTTCAAAATGGCACTTGTACATTATTGAGGCTCGAATAGGGGAAATGATACTGAAGATGTAATGGCTGCGAATTTTTGTTTCCCAATCATATCTGGCTAGTTTTGACAAAAGATTGCTCAAAGCAAGCAAGTGTCGCATCCTAAAAATATTTACGAAAAATCGCATGCTATATCCTGAAGAGTGAAAAAGGCATTTGATTATCGAAGGGCTTTCAAAATACCAGACAAAGTTTTCGAAGTGTTGAATTATTATCTTTTCTGCCTAAGGCAGTGCTTTTTAAGAGACAGCTACGCGTTCATTCTTGAAGCGTAGGTAAAAATGGAAGCGATAATTGCCGTGCAAACATTAATATCACGCAAGCTCTTTCGATATGAACCTTAAACTTTTCTTCAAATAAGGTATGGGATATTTACGAGACCTTGCACGTGATGTCGCACGTGACATATGTCAACAAACATCTGCATGTATGTGTTTTATGTACCCTTACAACGCACTATACCCTGATCAAGCAGCTTTACACATGACTGACACTAAAGATGAGAGCTTTGATTTGCTCGAGTCAGTGTCTTCAGATTCACTTTTATATTTCATCAAAGCTTTGATCAGCACCCCAGACAGTCGTGCTGAATGCGCCGATCCATCAGATATAATAGAGCCGACTCTATCCGCATACACAAGCACAGATATCCAACAGGCATTATATGTTCTTGTCAAATCAGATGGCCAGTTTTCTGTGAAGAGTGAATTGGTTGACGTGGTCTCCGCAGACACGGTGCTGATGACCATACTATTGAAACATTCTGGCATTCTCCGAGCTGACGTTTCTTTGAGATCTCAAATTAACGTTATTTCCACGCCAATGAATGAGTCTTATAACTCAAGAAGCAGCCATTCTCCTGTCCTTGTCAGAGACCTTCTCACTCATGTGGTGGCCCCATACATCGATCGCCTTTCATCTAAAGATAGTGAGAGCAGCGCGTCAGGATCTCTTACCCTTGCTAAAAAGAAGCTCAACGAGCTCAATGCGACCTTGAGCCATATTGATCTGGAAATTGAAGTACCCAATTTGCTTGGCCATGTGCCGCCAGCTATCATGGAACTTCTACGTGAGCCTCAGAATAAAGACGAGATGATCGTGCAAGATACGACAACCCTTAATGAGCTCACCCAAATCGCCAACACATGGATCAGACAGGTACAATCCATTACCAAAAAAGCCAAAAGCCCCTCTGACAGTTGGTCGATGGCAGATGAGACACGTTTTTGGGTCTCCATGGAGTCTGCCCTAATGTCCTTACATCAGCAATTACAACAGCAAGAGGTAGAGAATCTCATACGCATTTTGAATGCCTCAAAACGCTATCAGACGACGTTTGTTTTCCAAAATAATCTTCAGGTAACTGAAAAGCTACAGGAGGTAAGGCAATACAATTCATTCTTAAAAGATCTAAATCTCACCGAACTCGTCACTTCTAAAGATTCAAGAGACCCCATTGCTGAATTTGACTCCAACCTTTCTATTATCTTCAGTCAACTAAAAAGATGGAAAACCCTGTCATCCGTCCCACCACCAAGCATTATACAACTTACCGAGCTAGCTCTTTCGGACATTTCTGTTCTGCTAGCCTCGATGTTGTCCTCCCTTTCAATCATGGCTATGCCCCAAGAAGCATTTGAAACGACCGTAAATTTGAAAATAAGAAGGGTTTTTCAAAACATAGACGGTTTCATCAAAAGCATGACAAATATATTAAGGGAATTCATGAGAAAAGGACTGGTGAAATTCATGGTGATCAAGATAGAGCAAACTTGCATTAATTTGATTGAACAAAGAGTGGATGACTTGGTCAACCTCAAATCTCAGCACCATACATTGGTGCAAGGTCTATTGCATTGTGCAGCCGACGAGACCCTCACCAGTCAACTCCTTGACGCTTACAACAAACACATAATTGCTGCAGATTACTTTGATCTCTCAAAAGACGGCTTATTGATTTGGGCTGCTCAAGAGGACAGCTATCTAGGGATACACAATAAAATCCTGCAAAATTTGGCCTCATCTTTAAACAACAGAATTGATCATTGTACATCATACAGCGATTATGTGAGCTTTTTTGAAAACATTGTTAAAGCGGGCACCGATGCAAATATTTTACTACCACTCATCGAGGACAACCACAAGATCAAGTTCTTGACAGAAGCGTCGAAGTCATTGCAGGGACTTTTGATGAGTTCAAAGCACAACATCCGGCTTGAGCCACTCCGTCTACAATCAAAAACACCATTGGACTCAATCGATACGATATTGCTCATGGTATCATTGAAGCACAACGTTGACAATTTGATACAAACATTAAGCCGGTCTTTGGGCGAAACGTGGACATTATTTGCAATTGGTTCCCAAATCCAAGATTTGGCCACCTCATTGAGGGAGAAGCTTGATGTCACCAAGGTGTTCGAGACATGGTGCCAATCTGTACGAGCAGCTTTGACCGAATTGAATAAAGTGGATAATCTTTTGTGTCTCGATGAGGATTTGCATTTAAAGAAGAGAGTACCTCTTCTAAGTATTCCTCTTCAATTATTCGAAGTCCCACGAAGTATCTCCATCTTCAAAAACGTTGGTTTCAATATACCATCAGATCTAGTTTTGGAAGCTTCAAGGATAAACAACGTGGGGTCAATCATTTTCACACTCAATGAACATATCGAGGCACTCACTCAAACGATGAATTCGGTCTGTGAGTTCCATGGCTTGGAGTATGTTCTCGAATCCCTCAAACAAGACGCTTTTCACAAATTATTGGGGATCAGTTCGCTCTCATGGGCCGACTTAAGACTGGATGCCAATTTGTTGACAGAGGATACAGATTTTTCCAAAATCGATATGACTTCCATGAGGCTTGTTCATCAATTTCAAGAATCAACACACTTGTTATTTGATCTACAAACATGTGTTGATAACTTTCGTAGATTGATGGATGAGCAGTATCTACCTGCCTTGAAGGCTTGTGAATTCGAGAGTTTGCAAATTCAAAAGTGTGTTGACCAAATCGATATCGCAGCTGTCCCTCTTATGCAGAAAGTCTCAGATGCCAGCCCTTTCGAGGAGTCTTTGCGAGATATCTTGACAGAGTCAATTGTTGCCAAACTTGAAGCTTGTCTTCAACAATTCAGCAAGGGGCTTAATGGGGATGACTTACTCTTGTCTAAATGGAAAACATATCATGTTCTTCGCTATGAGGGAGGCAACTTCTTTCTAGAACCACCGCTTGTCTCATCCAAACTCCTGTGGATTCTGGAAGTGAATAATTTACAGACAATAATCGGAAATGTCACCTTCAGGGACTCCAACGGGAGTCCTCAAAAAGTGATTGCACTGTTTTCAGGATCGACAAGAGATTACCTTTGGCGAACTTTGAGTGATATAGATGATTTATTCGATTTGGTTGATCAACGGATGGAAGACTGGCACGTGCTAGGAGAAGCACTCAAGAGTCTCTCGAAACAAGATCCCTTTCAAAATCTTGGTATCAGAAAATCTTTGGAAAAAGTCAGTTTGATGCTCCGATGTGGGAGCCAGTTGGAAAATCCAAAGGGGTTGATCACCTTGGGCGGTATTCTTGATATTCTGTACTCCATGGTTAGAAATCAATTGTTGGGCCAGTACGAAACATTTAAGTCCCTGCTCCTTGATAACTTCATGCAAAATGTTGCAAAACACAGCAGAACTTATCTCACTTCGATGAACGATATTGAGCGACTCCTTTCTTTTGATCCGAATTGGCAGCAGCCTTTTGCGGCTATAGTCAAATATGCTATTCACTTGTTCTCTGCTGAACAACTTGTGGCGGAAGGCTCGCAGACCAAGGGCCTAGTTGCCGAATGTCAAAAGATCTTGCTTCAAAACAACAAGCAGCTTTCAATGATTTGGATTTATCCTGACCATTTCGAAAACAAATTATCCAATTTGCAGCAGCTCATACAACTTAGGATGCAATTCGTCGAAGAAAACCTTGACCGTTTCCAGGCAAGCCTAGCAACAGAAGTGAAGAGCTGCAATGACAAATTCGAGACAATAACAAGCGACTGGTTCAATAAGCGACCTATTACTGCGTCTATGGAGCCTGGACATGCGTTGTCTGTCTTGACAAAGCTAACAAAAAAGTTGAAAGATTTGGAAGATTATCAGAAACAGATTTGCATAGTTGCAGAAAAATTACAAGTCACCACCCCCAACGCATCGCTGATGCAATCTTTCCAAGATGAGATCAATGATTTAGTTGTTGTGTGGAAAGCACTTCAAGAATTGTGGGATTCCGTCGATGATATAAAGGCCATTCGTTGGGCAGAGGCCAATCCAAGAAAGGTGAGGCAGCAGCTAGAGAGTCTCACATCCTCTACGAAGGGACTCCCCGCTATGGTTCGGCATTACTCGGCGTTTTCAGTGGTGAAAAACACAATTGCTTCATATATCAGTGAGCTAAAGATGCTTTCAGACCTCAAAAGTGATGCGCTTAAACCTCGCCATTGGAAAAAAATTTTGGCGGTCGTCGGATCTCCTCGAACACTTCTGCTTGAAAATTTGAAGTTATCGCAGATGTTTGAATTGGAATTCCGCTTGCATGAAAGCTTTATTAAAACAATAGTCAGACAAGCCAATGATGAGCGCATCATCGAGGAGTCATTAAATAAAGTCGAGGAAGAGTTGTCTACTGTCGCTTTCGAGACGTTCGATTTCCACGGAAAATGCCGACTTGTTCGTAATTGGGACAAACTTTTTGATGTCTGCCAAGCGAGCATCAGTACCTTGTCAAGCATGAAAAACCTGGTATCATATGGAGAGTTTGAGGAGAGAAGATCAGCCCTTGAGGGACAACTCTATGAGCTTGAGTCAATTTTTGATTCGTGGATCGAAGTTCAAAAGCATTGGGCTTATCTCGATGGAGTATTCAGTACCAACCCGGATATAAGGTCATCATTACCTACTGAATCAACACGTTTCAACAACCTTTCTTTTGAGTTCATGGGCCTTCTCAAGCGCATAAGCAAAATGACGATGGTATTTGAAGTATTTTCCATCAAAGATTTGAAGAACACTCTACTGAAAATCAAAGAAAGTTTGGAGCGGACGAAGAAAGGTTTGACCAACTATCTCGAGAAGCAGCGTGAATTATTCCCGAGGTTTTACTTTTTGGGCAATGAAGATTTGTTAGAGCTTATTGGTGGTGCTGGTGATTTTACGAGGATAAACAAGCATATTAAGCAGATGTTCTTCGGAGTGGAGTTATTGATCAAAGACAACGACACACAATGTATTGTCGAGGTCGTGAGCCCGGAAGGAGAAAAGTTGAAACTCGCCAACCCTATATCCATTTTCAAGGTCCATGAATTACACGAGTTGCTCGGTCAATTGGAGACTCAAATAAGGCTCTCAGTTGCGCTACTCATATTAAAGGCTGTCGACGAGTTAAAAGCAGTTTTCCAAGGATCATATGATGTCAAGATTCTTGCTGACATTACACGCCAATACCCTGCCCAAGTGCTTGTTGTTGCTTTCAATGTGATGTTCACAAGGATGGCCGAAAAGGCCACTGAATACGCACCTCTATGTACGTTATACGAGGAGTTATTGAAGGACGTTGCCTCGTTTTCCAACTCGAGGTTAGCGTCACATGAAGCAAAAAAAATTGAGTCTTTGATCATTGAGCTCACACATCATCGAGAAATTGCGCGAGAACTTGATTCGAAGCCTCTTCCCCAGCGGATCTCCATTTTGAATCAAGTTCAATGCTTCAGATTGAATCCTAAGGCAGCTTCTCCCTTGAATGCCTCAAAATCAGCCAGGGGCGCTTCGAATTACCCTATGGGTTTGAATACCAGGGCGTCATCGAGAGACTCGCTGTTACTCCTCTTGTCGATAGATGCTATTTGGCATTGACACTGGCCTTAGCTCAAGGATTAGGTGGGTCTCCTTTTGGTCCAGCTGGAACCGGAAAAACAGAGAGCGTAAAGGCTCTAGGATTCTCACTTGGCCGAATGGTGAAGGTTTTCAATTGCGACGATTCCTTTGATTTCAAGTCAATGGAGCGGATTCTTCTCGGCCTCTGTAAGGTTGGATGTTGGGGTTGTTTTGACGAGTTCAACAGACTCGACTCCGCTAACCTTAGTGCTCTCGCGTCGCAAATCGAAGGAATACAACAGGGCCTCAACAACAGGTCGAAACAGGTAGCGGTTTCAGGAGCTTCCTTTTCAATCCATCCAAATACTGGTTTGTTCGTGACAATGAACCCTGGCTATGCTGGCCGTAATGAACTACCAGAAAACATGAAAAGACTCTTTAGAAGCGTTTCAATGGAGAAACCTGATTTAGAGTTGATCATCGATGTCATTCTCACGTCGCATAAATTGATTCACACAAAAACCCTTTCAAAGAAAATTGTCCATTTTTTCAAGGGTTTGAGTGAAGCTGTCTCAGACCAGAGACATTATGACTTTGGCTTGCGTGCAATAAAAAGTATTCTACGCATGTGTGGCTCGAAACGATTCAATAGCGATTCAAGCGAAAATCAAAGTGTTCATGATGA
Organism: Candidozyma duobushaemuli; assembly: GCF_002926085.2. Classification (NCBI taxonomy): domain Eukaryota; kingdom Fungi; phylum Ascomycota; class Pichiomycetes; order Serinales; family Metschnikowiaceae; genus Candidozyma; species Candidozyma duobushaemuli. Next base: position 3,078,781 of record NW_020289895.1, read on the forward strand.
CCCAGAACTTTTGAAAGAGCTCGAAATCCTCAAGGCGAGCCTAGAAGAATCAATTCTACCAAAGTTAGTCCCACAGGATGTCACAGTTTTCTACGACTTGATGTCCAAGATTTTCGAAGGAGTCAAGGTCAAACGTTTTGAATTTGAAAAACTTCACCGTTCTATCGTGACATCTGCAATTGAAGTCGGTCTCAATTTCTCCGATGAAATGCTTCGCAAATGCTCTCAAATCGTTCAGATCCTGAAGACGCATCATGGAATTATTTTGGTAGGGGAGTCCGGGTCTGGAAAAACGACAATGCTCAGACAGGTCATACATGCTTTGTCTTTGTCAGAAGCTGTCACCCACAAGACACTAGTGCTCGACTGCAAAGTGCTAACTAAGGAGCAAATTTTTGGGTCGTTAGATGCAATCACTCGTGAATGGACAGATGGAATTTTGACTAGTCATCTCAGGGCTATAAATCAAAATTTAAGGGGGAGAAATCTCAACGTCTATGGGTTGTGTTTGATGGCGATATTGACCCAAAGTGGGCAGAGAATCTCAACAGTGTGCTTGACGATAACAAAATATTGACACTCCCAAACGGTGAAAGGCTTGAGCTCCCGGACAACGTGAGAATAATTTTTGAGGTCGATAACTTGACTCACGCTACTCTAGCCACTATCACTCGTTGCGGAATGATCTGGTTTGATCGATCTCTAATCAAAGCTGAACTAGTTTGGGAAAAGTTTCTCTTCAAGCTACGCCAAAACAGCCTAGAGACACAGAGTTCACAAGACTTGGAGGGTTTCGAGATGGAGAAAATTCAACTTCAGCAACATATTGCTGAAATTGCTTGCACACTAGGTGAGGAACTTTTTGACCAAGTCTATGAGATCTCACTCAACTTTGACCATATCATGAAGCATAGCTCTCAAAGAGCCCTCAATTCATTTTTCACATTTTTTGAGACCCAGATCTCAAAACTTGTCACTTTCAAAATTAAAAATCCAGCACACACATGGGAATCACTCAATAAATTTGTCATGAGTGCGATCCTCCATTCTTTGGTTTGGGGCTATTCAGGCGACAGCCCAGTCGAGCAGAGAAACGCCTTTGCTTCTCAACTTGCTTCTATGGATTTGTTCGAGTTGCTTGCTGTGCCAGAGAACATAACGGAGTATTTTATTTCGCCCATCGATTTCGAATGGTCCCCGTGGCTGCAACATATCGAGTCTGTGGAACTTGAACCACAGCATGTCATGGATTCCAATACTATAGTTCCAACAGTTGATATACTTGTTCATGAAGATATCATCAATTCGCTCATGAACAAGCATACTCCTCTTCTATTGTGTGGACCGCCTGGCTCCGGTAAGACCATGACATTCTTACAAGCTCTCAGAAACCTGCCAAGTCTAGATTTGGTTTCACTCAACTTCTCGAAGGACACTACACCAGAGAGCTTGATCAGCCTGCTCGAGCAGCACTGTCGCTACAAGCGCTCAAACGAGGGGCTAACGCTTTCCCCCAATGTCAGTGGTAAATGGACTGTTGTTTTCTGTGACGAAATTAATCTCCCTTCGATGGATGAGTACGGCTGTCAAAGAGTCATCGCCTTGATTCGCCTCATGGTGGAACGCCAAGGCTTCTGGAGCTCTCGTCACAAGACATGGGTCACTTTAGAAAACATTCAATTTGTTGGTGCATGCAATGATCCAAATGATCCTGGTAGACATCAGTTAGCGGAAAGATTCTTGCGTCATGTCTGTGTTGTTATGGTCGACTATCCAGGCAAAAACTCCATGGCGCAGATCTACGAGAATTTCAATCACGCTGCATTGAAGTGTGCTCCTGATCTCCGTGGTTTCGGGAAACCTTTAACTTCGGCTATGTTGGACGTATACTTCGGGAGCAAAGAGAAGCTCACCCGTGCCATTCGAAGTCATTATGTCTATTCACCTCGTGAGCTTACGAGATGGTGTCGAGGGATATTGGAAACTATACTCCAGAGCACTTACGATGATCTTCCAGGTCTCCTTCGTTTATGGTTTCATGAAGGACTTCGACTCTTTTTCGACAGACTCTGTGGGGAAGAGGAGAAGGAATGGACTAAGCAATTACTACTTGAAGCTGCAGCAAAACATTTTCCCCATACCGATCTTAAATCTGCGTTTCAGGAACCGATTTTATACTCAAATTGGCTCTCTTCGGCTTATGAACCCGTCTCGATGGATGAATTAGCTTCATTCGTGCGTGAAAGGTGTCGAGTTTTTAGCGAAGAAGAGTTGGAAACCGCTTTAGTTCCTTTCGAGGATATGCTCGACCACATTTTGAGAATTGACAGAGTTTTAAGGCAGCACCAGGGACACATGATTTTGGTCGGTCCTTCTTCGAGTGGTAAATCAACACTCACGAAATTTGTTGCGTGGATGAATGGTATTAAAGTTGTTCAAATGAGGGTCCACAGAGGATACTCGATTCAAGATTTTCAGAAGAAGCTTCGGCAAGTCCTTTTTGCTTGCCTCAAGGGGGAGAAGTTGTGCTTTCTTATAGATGAATCGAGCCTACTCGAGACCGCCTTTATCGAGCGGATGAACACCTTACTTGCAAACTCAGAGGTACCAGGCTTATTTGAAGGGGATGATTACACATCGCTCATGAAAGAATGCGCAATTGAGTCCACAGCGCAGGGGCTCTTGTTGGATAGCGAAGATGAGCTTTACGCCTGGTTCACCGAACAAGTGAGCACCAATTTACATGTGGTCTTCACACTCAGTGATGTTGGCCATGGAGATAAAATGCAAGTAAACTCGTCTCCTGCTCTCTTCAACAGATGCGTTCTCAACTGGATGGGTGATTGGACGCGAAGGTCACTTGAGGAGATCGCTAGCGTAAAGCTCCAGGATATTGCATTAGACAGCTCAACTTACGAGCCACCATCCGATGATGAAACAGCTGACCAAACCCTTCGTGGTGCAATGATTAGTGTGTGTGTGTCAATTCATCTATCGAATGACGCCTATCCGAATCAGTTCATGAGATTCTTGCAACTTACTATTGATTTGTACAACCAGAAGGATAGCGAACTAAATGTTAACCAAAGACATATATTGGTTGGGTTGGATAAGCTTCGTGAAACTGTGCTTGAAGTGACTGAGATGAAGCAAGTTCTTTCAAAGAAGCAGGAAAGCTTGCACGCTAAGGAGATTGATGCAAAGAACATGTTGGACAAGATGATTGTCAATCAGAACGAAGCGGAAAGGAAGCGTGAATTCTCGGTGGCCACTCAGGAGGAACTTGAAAAGAACGAGATTCAGATAAATAAGAGGCGCGAGGTTGTGATGCAAGAGCTCGAGCTTGCGGAGCCCGCTGTGCTTGAGGCTCAACGAGGCGTTCAAAACATCAAGAAGCAACATTTGACCGAGATGAGGAGTATGTCAAACCCACCAGCTGCTGTCAAAATGGCAATGGAATCCGTGTGTATCCTTTTGGGCTATGATGTGAAGACTTGGAGAGATGTGCAACTCGTGGTTAGAAAGGACGACTTCATTACCAGCATTGTTTCGTATGACAGTGAGACACAGCTCACTCCAGAATCAAGCGAGTTTATGGAGAGAACATATTTGAGCCGATCTGATTTTAATTTCGAAACTGTTAACCGTGCTAGTAAAGCTTGTGGTCCTTTGTTGCAGTGGGTTATTGCTCAATTGAGATATTATTCGATTTTAGAGAAGGTAATGCCTCTCAAGGAAGAAGTGGCATATCTACAGGGTGCAGCAAAAAAGTCCAAGGCCCAATTGATCGCAATTGCCGATATGATCAGAGAACTCGAGGAGAAAATCGTGGAATACAAGACCAGTTACAGTGACATCATTCGTGAAGCTGAAAGATTGAAAGTCGAGATGGAAACAATTGAGAGAAAAGTTTCACGAAGCGAGGAGTTGATCCAGAATCTCACCAGTGAAAGAAGAAGGTGGGAGCTGAATGTTAAAATTTGTGACGAGGAAAGGCTGCGTATCGCAGGAAATAGCATATTATCTGCTGCTTTTGCTACTTATAGTGGTCGTTACGAGCAATCTAAGAGAGATGCCCTTTTGACGAATTGGAAACAGAGTCTCATGAAGCTTCACATACCATTCGACAAATATCATTCCCCCATTACGAATTTGGCAACTTCGGAGCAGGCCGCAGATTGGATGCATAGAGGCCTTCCCAAGGATGAATTGTATGAGCAGAATTTCGCCATCAAGGAGTGGGCAGAGTTCGTACTCGTTACTAACACTGTGGAAGATGTTCTCAAAGCATTGACCTTCTCAACATCGGCGAAGAGTGTGGAGCGAACAAGCTTTCTTGATGCGTCGTTTATGAGAGATACTGAGAATGCCATGAGATTTGGCGGGACGATCTTGATATCCCATGCTGAGCTTTACGATCCGGTCATGGATCCTATAATCAGGAAGGAAATTACTCACATAGGGGGACGAAGATTAGTTCAATTAGAAAATAGAGAAGTTGATATTCTGCCTGAATTCAAATTGATTCTCGTGTCGAATGATCCATCGGCTTCTATTCCATCATCATTCTTGTCAAGAGTTAATGTCCTCAACTTCATGATTACTACAAGCAATGTTCAGAGGCAAACATTGAACTTGTGCCTCAAGCGAGTTCAACCTGACCTATACCAAAAACATGAGGAGATTACCTTACTTCAAGGCGATTATCTAGCCAGAGGCCATGCTCTTCGTCAAAAACTTCTTGACACGCTTAATAATGTGGCCGGAACGATTTTAGATAATGACGAGGCCACAGAGACGCTTCTGAGTATACAATCTCAATCACGGGAACTTGACAAGAAGTTTGGCGAGTTGAATGGAACGATGATGGAAGTTGAAAAGGTGAGAGTTGCATACCTCGATATTGCCGAGCATTTGGGCAAGGTCCACCAAATACTTTCCGTCCTATCTTCCAAGTCCAAGATATACAACTTCCTGTTTAATACGCTTGTTGCCATACTTCAGACCATACTTGACCGTCAAGGTAAGAGCGAAAACCTAGTGGCTTTGAGGCTACAATTCTACTGCGACGTTTTTGCAACCGCTGCCCCCGCCTTGAGAAATATGGACAGAATCTCTCTAGCTTTGGCTTTGGTTGTTGGCTATTTTGAAGTGAGTGAAGGATACTCTACATCCCAAGGCATGCTAGCAATTATTGGAATGGTAGGCACAAACCCCACCAGTGCCCAACTTGCAAAATTAATGAAGGATTATTTTTCGTTGGAGATCGGTGATGAGTCAAAGACCGGCCAATGGAATGATGTTCTAAATGAAGCGGATAGCCCTGCTATTGTGTCGATTAAGCCATTGGTCTTGAAGCTTATTGGTTCAGAAATGACTTGGTTTGATGCCATGGAAACAGCAACAAACTCAGTATTTGGTACACCCTTGAGTCAAACTAAGATCTTTGGATTGTCTGACTGGAAGAAATTCCAGAAATCCATTTTTTTGATTGCCGAGTCTGACCACATTGATCTGACGCCTCAAATTGAACGTCAAGCAGTTCAACATAATTGCAATTTGAAAGTTATTGCAATGGGTACCGCAGATGGTTTAAACACCGCTTACAAGGAAGTCGAGAAAGCTTTGATATCTGGCTCGTGGGTTGTGCTTCAGAACGTGCAGTTGAGTGGGGCTTGGCTCAATGAATTGGATCAATTGCTCGACAAGCGTAAAGCTCATGACAGTTTTGCCCTCTTCATGACGTGCCTGTTATCGGCAACGAATATCCCGTCTGCTTTGCTATCAAAAGCGAATGTCTTAACGCACGAGGAGACCCCTACCTTCAAAGCTATACTACTTGAAAGCTTCAGCTATCTCTGGAAACAGCAAGTTTGTCTCCTTCCTGCCGCCAAGACCATTTGTTTCTTGATTAGTTGGTACCATGCGGTGATCCAAGAGAACCTCAAGTTTGTGCCAAACGCATTTGCAAAGAAGTACGACATCAGTGAGGTTGACCTCAATTCTACAGCATTGTATTTGAGGAAGATTTTTGACTCTCTTGATGGTAAGAGTGTCATTCGAACAGAGGAATTGCCTTGGGATGAGATTCTGTCAATTTTGGGGCAAGTCTTATACGGTGGTAAAGTGTCTATCGAAAAGGATGCCGCCTTTTGCAAGGAGCTTGCAATGCAACTTTTCAATCCAAAATGCTGCGATGATGACTACAACTTGCCCCATACCCAATTGAAGATTCCCTTTGATGATGAATTTGAGGTATACGCGAAGTGGATCGAAGACTTGCCTGAAAACATTCCCCATGAGTGGATTGGGCTTGACAGTGGTGCTATGGCAGAGACTTTGGCCAATGAAGCTGCCTTGATCTGTAAAACTGTGATCACGATAACCAAATAACGAATACATGTTGAATTACGATGCGATTTCTTTATTAGAGTACAAAGGAGGAAACATTATGTCAAACGAACGAGCCCTCGGCTTACTCGTCATCTTCTTCCAAAGTCTGAGCAGCAATACGGTCCAAGTCTCTCTGACCGTTCTCGGAGATCTTTCTGCCACCCTTTGGAGAAATCTCAACAACGCCAATCTTCTCCAAAGCCTGAACAACCTTTCTGTTGACAGAGCCGGAAGCGTCAGCGTGCTTGTGTGGTCTGAAACCTCTGTTGATAGAGCCACCGTACAACTTGTTCAACTTACCGACACCAACGTGCTTTCTCAAGTAGATGTGTCTGGCAGCAGAAGCAGCTCTCTTGTAGAACCAGGTCTCGGACTCCTGGGGAGGCAACTCATTGCCAGCGGAGGTCTTCACAAGTTCAACGTAACCTGGAACCTCCAACTTACCCTGACGCTGCAAGAACTGAGCGTAGGCGTTGATAAAGTCTTGAGCTGGAACGTCTCTGAATTGTTAGTAAAAAGCTTAGCAATTATGGCAAGCGCTTTGAAGAAGCTCGTTGTGATGATGAATGGGACTTTAGATCTTGGGCATAGGATGTGGATTCATGAATGGAGTCGGACTCCAGATGGGATTGTCAATCTGACATCGTGGGAAACGTGGGGCTGTTGGCATAAACAATATTTGCTTTAAAACGCTGGCTCATTAACTCGACAAGAAACATACCTAACGGAAACACCTGGCATGTTGATGATATTCAAGGACTGTGATGGGCGAAACTTGGAGAAATTTTCTTTTTTTTTGGTGGGTGAGAAAGTTTTCAGAACTGCAGGTAGGCCTCACGAGTTCGTTAGTATGAGAGCCTTTAAGATCCGTACACTCCAGCCACCGCGGGTATGAGAGCGTTAACTATGAAGCCTAGTGCAAATATGGGGAGCATATGCAGTATAATAGACTTGACTTCTCGCAGTCACAAAAGTCACGTTATCTCATGAATGGCTGCAAAATGAACCTCTTGGTTTAGAACCAGATGGCGCTGAGCTCTTTATTGGGACAAGAGTAGTATTCTAAATCTCTCAAAGATGCTTCAGCGGCATTGAAGATATCGATAGGTAATTTGGATCGATGTACTGGTTTGGTGTCCATAGATAGCAGTCCTTCCTGCTGAAGAACACTATAGAACTCCTGTTTCTGATATCGAGGAGAATTAAAGTCGAATCTAGATATTCTGGACGCCTTTACCAAAGTCATTTTTAGTTTGCGTGCCTCAGAATCTTTCGAAGCTGCCTCGATGGCATTTATAATTTTTTGATAGTAATCTCTCATCATGCCGTCGTCAGAGTAAGACCATGCCTCATATAGACTAACGAGCTGGATCTGATTGGAAAAAGGAAAGCTTCCGAGATGAGCAAGGAGGTTATTCATGAAGCTGAGAGCATTTAAATGAGAACCTTCTTGTACCCTACCGTATATAAGGCCCACATGGGTTGCCTTAATTGTTGCTATTATGTAAGTTACAACTTCTCTCTCGATTGGAAGCAAAGTCGGTAATCCAAAGCTCTCATCCACTAAATTCAAGGAAATTGGAGCGGACCTCTCTACTTCATTTGTAGTGGCGTAGTCTCGAGGGAATTGCAAGTACTTCATGAAAGCATAGTCCAAAGTTAGGTTGACTAACAGTTTTGCACTTTTGAGAACTGCTAGGAATTTTGGGCCATTGGGGATTTCAATTACTTCCCATTGTGAGCCAACGGTCTTTCGAGATTTAAACGTGCGTATTGTCAATGATTCAATTGAAGACCCGCCAGCTATATGGGTCAAGAATGTTAGGAAATCGTTTAAGAAAAGGACTTCCGGACTCATGATGAATAAGTCAAGTTGTATCAACTTGGACTTCGAGATTTCATTACCGATGTCGAGTAGTCCTAGCGGGCCAAGCAACTCGTTCTCTGATCGTTTCGGATACATGGTGCTCATATCAAGTATAAGGTCCAATCTCTGTAGCTTGGGTAGTCCAGAGATAAGAGCGCCACATGAACACAAACAAGCCAGATGTATCGCTAACGAAATTAATTGAACGTCTCCGAGCAGGTTAAGTGCATTCGAGAGCGGTCTTTTATCTAGAATCTTGAGGTGTTTGAGCATGGGGAACATAGAGACAGAGATTGGAGACCCTATGGTTAAAACATCTTGAGTAGCCTCTAGGTGCGTCACATAATTATTCATGCTCCAATGCGGATCAGGAATCCGTTTAGAGGTAGCATTCTTAGCGGAAAATTCAGAACTTTCGATAATTCTAGCATAATCTTTCCCAATACTTTGGCTCTGTTGGGCACCATTCGCTTTATCAGTCGCGTACTTGAGAATCGAATCGATCTCCGATGTTCTTACCAAACTAAGAAATCCAAACAATGCTGGGGCTAGAAGACGTCGAAATCGCTTACAAGTTGTGGATAGCTGAAGCACAGATGAATAGTTGTTAAACTTGCAACAATTAGGTGTGAACAGAAGAGGCGGACGCTCGTTTGAAGGGAACCTTTTATCATCAGCAGAGGCTTCCAAAACTAACAGTGAATTAGTGAGCCAAAATACAACTTCGTGAATGATCTGCTCTGGTAAAGTATCCATCAACGATGTTTGCAGAAATTGGGAGACGCACTGAAGCTTTTGAGGAGAAGAAGTCGATTGTCTTATCCGACTACATATAATTTGACGTGTTTAACGGTGCACTATAATCGATAACGTGAACCGCACATGGTGAAAACTCCTCAATCGTGCGTGTCACCTTGTGTAAATTGCACTACAAATTACTAGTTCCTCAACTTATATTTCCGTTATTATTACATTAGATACAGAGAAGAGAAAACCGTGATAAAGAAGCCCAAGAGATTCAAGACTAACTTAGACCTTGAAACCTCTAGATCTTCTTCTACCTCTGGCTCTCTCGAACTTTCTACCGTTAGACAAGATTCTTGGGGCCTTGTTCTTGTGAGGACCGAAACCGAAGTGTCTGACAGCCTCTCTGGCGTTTCTTGGACCTCTGATGAGGACGGTGTTCTGGCCCTTTGGAGCTCTGACAGCCAACTGGTCCAAGGTGATAGCCTCACCACCAGCCTTGATGATTCTAGCCTTGGCAGAGGCAGTGAATCTCAAAGCGGCAACGGTGGCCTTTGGAACATCCAACAATCTGACGTCGTCGGTGACGGTACCAACAACAACGACAGTCTTGTCAGCGGCACCCTTCTGCTGCAAGGTGTTGTTGACTCTGGAAAGAGACACTGGAGGTCTGTTGATCTTAGACAAGAACAAAGATCTCAACACAACCTTGTTGAATGGAGCGTCGGTACGACCTGAACTGTTAGTATTTAAGCTATGGTTTCTGCTCACTAGACGCACAATAAATCTCCTTCTCGATGCTACCATGATTGCCAAGGTGAAAAAACAAAGCTCTTTCATCGTGGCCTTCATAGTAACAGAGAAAGATGCACTCGCAGAATGTTTCCCCGTGCTCAACAAGCATTTTGCTTGGGCTTCTGAATCACCAGATTGGGAAACGTTGATGGGCGTACCAAAGCGATACTTCCATATCTTCATGGACACTGAGGTACGAGATCAGAACCTGAAGCGGTGGCAGATAATAGTCAGTGGTAGACTATGTCTGTGATCTCCATCAACAAGCTGTGTGTTATTGGCCTCTAGAGGCGGTTTCTTAAGTGTGATACATACGAGCAAGGTAGGTGTACAATCTAACCAAGACCTTCAAGTAGGCGTTGTCAGACTTAGGAGCGGATCTCTGGGATCTCTTGACGTGCTGCTTGGTGACGTGATCTTTACCCATGTTTGTTGTAGTAGGAAGAAACCGATGGATTGAGAAGTGGAAATTTTTTCTTTAGATGGTGCGGTGCACCTGGAAATTACGTGCAGGCGAGTGAGAGGTTTAGGGCTGAGCCCTCGCACGTGATCTTGATCGGACTAAGAAGGGTGAAACCATCAGAAACAATATTTTGGATCTTCGGAAGCTTTCACCTGAGAATATAGAATATGAATGTGTTTGAAGTCTAGCTCTGTGTTCATATACTGCTGTTGTGTGCAACATACATGGCTGGCATCACTTTGCGAGTCGTCATCTGGCGATTCGAAGGGATCATCAAAAGAAAAACTGGCTTTGGGTACTTAAATAGAAGTTCTAGGTAAATATTCATCACAATGTACCCTTAGTCAACTGAGGTATTGTTGTCTTGTGTAGATATAATCACCAGAAACACTCAGCTGATACCTAACTATTTGGTCAACCAATTGGCTGAACAAATAAAATCCCTTCAAAACCAGCATCTAAAGCAATGCCTGACTTTGAACATTTTGTTAATATCCCCAAAAATTACGGTAATCTTGTTGTATCTTAAACAGTGTCTCACTCCCGCCTGATAGCACAATGAGACTTCGATTCGTATTTACTCGGGTCATCTATAAATTCTATTTTGTATATAAGTATCTATTATTGAAATTAACTATCTCAGCCTTTTTGCTTGCCCAGTGGGGTCTTCAATATTCTTCCCTTTTGCAGCCAGTCGGTCCTCCTGCACCTCACCCCGAACCACGCCTTCATTATCGTGATACATCAAGCAGCTGCTTCTATTTAACCGCAAATGACCCAACTAACGCCGATCCGAGGGTTCACAAACACTCCAGTCACAAAGTCGGTTATACTCATTGGCTTCTTACTAGCATTAGCTCTACTGACGCTACAAGTAAAGCATTATGTCAGACTTGCCATCGATCCACTCATAGTACAGTACTCACAGTACTGGCGTATTGCCACATTTCAGCTTGCGGTGATCAATGAGAGCGACTTCATGCTAAGTACAATTCTATGGTTTCATTTTAAAACCCTAGAGCGTTTCTTTGGTCCCCGCAAATATTTATCCTTAATTGCCATATTCGCTTTCTACAATGCCGTTATCACCTTTCTCGTGCTATCCGTGGGCCAGCTTACATTCAATGCTTTGGTGAGTCTTGTCAATATGTTGATCACTCATTCGAACTACCAGTTTGTCTACAGAGATACGTTTTTCAACTCCGTCGCCCTGGGGCCCTTCGGAATCATTGCATCGCTATACATGTGTTATGGCTCATACATACCCGTTTCTTACCACTTTAAGATTCTTTTCCGGAAACCGACCGTATCTTCCGAATCAGAGGCCGACACCGAGGAACTGCCCAGTGTTACAGGCTCCAATAGCTTCTTACCGAAGCAAATTACGTTGAATGACCATTTCCAGATCCACATACTTTTTACATTACTTATGCTCAACAATGGCATAGGATCGATACTCCCTTGTTTAATAGGGCTTATAGTTGGGCGTCTTTACACCAACGACCTCTTGGCTGGTTCCAAGAATTGCTATCTTCCTAATGTCGTGTTCAGGCTTTTCGTCAATCCACGTAAAATAGATGTCACGGTGTTCAGACTGTTGAGACAGAGGGTTCGGGGCTTTCAGCCGCTTCCACGGGCACCTCCAGCAGATGTTGAGCCTACCCCAGAAAGAGAAGAAGAACACGAGGAAACGATTGATGATATCAGAAACACGGAGGAACCTGAAAATAGATCCGAGACGCCAGTAAGACCACTAGGCAGGCAGTTCCTCGATACCTTCCGTACATAAATGCATGAGCTTCACATAGGATACGTTGTTCAAGTTCTATTAACCTATTTCTTCTCCTCCCTCCTTCTCTTAACGTCCCAGTTGTAAAGTCGAGAAGTATTCACCTCCATGGTAGTAATACTCTCTCTCAAAAACTCAAGGTCCTCCTCGACTGTCTGCAACTGTTTTTTGTGACTCTCCAATCTAGAGTTTAAGAGCTCAACAGCCTCATCCAAGGGGTATTCTAACATGACTTCAGCACCAAGCCACAAGTACACCGAATTAAGATTTTTGGCATCAATTGTAGCTTTTGTGTATAGCGTGCTGTCCAATTCGTAGTTTGTTTCGATGGCATTGTCTTTGTCGTCGTCTTCTTCTTCATTTTCCTTCTTTTGTTTGAGAAGGTCAATCACTTGTAGGTTCTTCTCAGCATCAGGAATTTTTATGTTGAGGTCTGCGAGTTGCTGCTTCTTGGAAAGCTCCATGTATTTGTATTGCTGTAATCTATCAGAGAAAGCGCTGAAGATCGTCTCATAGTTGGAAGGATCGGTGACAACAGCTTCAACCTTCTCAATGAAAGGTGCTTTGGGGATACCACGTGGGTTTGTCTCTTTAGGTCTGATGTTAGAATGGCCTTATTCTTTATTCAGTTCGTACATACTTTAGAAAGTCGGTCATAGTTAATGTGAAATCAACGAGGTGCACTGAGGAAGAACTTCACGCATAGAGCTCCATACGTGCACTACTTAACAAAGAGGCACATACTTAGCCAACTGATTTTCGAATTGGTTTAATTTTTCGAATTAGGATAAGTCGATTAAAAATCAGATTCAACAGCTGTCCTCGTGATTTATATTATCCCTTTATTAAATTACAACATACAAATTACAACCGTTAGACACCCACACGCAAGATATTCTGTCTCTGGTGACGGAAACGGATCACCTCGTGTCTCTCCATAATATGTAGAGCCTTGTCCAAAGCTTCGGGCGTAGCTCTTCCAGCATCAACAATCTCTCTACGAAGAGTTCTGTAAGCCGTGGACCAGCCAATTGGCAATCTTCTCCTCAATTCGTGCTCAACGATCTTGATCTCCTCGGCAAACTTGCCCGAAGCCATTAAGTTACCGCTTTGAATACCCTGATCCACGGCGTTCATCGTGGATGCAGTGAACAAGCGGATTGCCTCATCGACATGGTCCAGTGTGGCGACTGGCAGCAAGGTAAGCTTGGCTAAAGATTCAGTGATACGGATGATGGCCTCCAATTGACGAACTGTAATTGGAATTGAGGATCTTTCATTCATATCGGCTTCATTGACTTGCAAACGACGTCTGATGGCCACGAAATGCGACAGCAATTTCTCCAGCGCTTCAGGACTAAGTCTTGGGCACACTTTGTCTTCACATATTGAATGTAACGTTTCATTGTGTCAATAGGAATCTCGCCCTCCTGGTTGTCGTTGTTGTTGCTGTTTCCAGTGTGAACATTCATAACGTGCTGAGCAATCAGCTTGTCTCTGGATTCATTGTGGTCATCCTTCACAATAAAGATCATATCAAAACGAGAAAGAATTGTAGTTTGGAAATCAATGTTTTCGCCGGGACTTTTCAAGTCATCGTAACGACCAAAAATAGGGTTTGCAGCGGCTAAAACGGACGTTCTCGAATTAAGCACCGTGGTGATACCAGCTTTAGCGATAGAGATGGTTTGCTGTTCCATGGCTTCGTGAATAGCGACTCTATCTTCATCTCTCATCTTGTCAAACTCATCGATACACACGACACCACCATCTGCTAGAACCATGGCACCACCCTCCAAGTAGAAGTCTCTGGTCTGACTGTCTCTTTGAACCGAAGCCGTCAAACCAGCGGCAGAAGAACCTTTACCAGAAGTGTAGACGGCAATAGGAGAAATCTTTTCGACGAATTTCAATAACTGAGACTTCGCAGTACCAGGGTCACCTAGGAGCAAGACATTGATGTCACCACGTAATCTCATGCCATCAGGCAAGATCTTCTTCGAACCACCCATCAACAAACAAGTAATGGCCTTCTTAATATCGTTGTTTCCATAAATAGAGGGAGCAATGGAACGAGAGAATACCTCGTACAAGTTTGGTAAACGAGAGATACGAAGGAACTCCTCTTCTTCTTCCTCGGTAAAGGAAAGACCCTGGGCGGCAGTATCGACGTCAGTTTGAATTCCCAATACTTTCAAATACGGATTTCTGATGGCAACTGTGTTGGAGGAGCCCGAAGATCTTTGTTTGGACTGGTAAATGGAGTAAGTCCCGACCAAGGTAACACGCGTACCAGGCACAACTTGGTTGGTTAAGTAACGATCAACCTGGACCAAAATATGACGAGGCATCTCACCGACGGGAACAGCGTCGGGGCCTCCTGCAACTTCAAGACTTGTTGGTCAATGAAAGTGGACTTGTCATGCACAACGACGTATGGGTCAGGAGGACACTTTTGCTGCGACATGGACTCGTCGTGGTTGTGAGTAGCCAAACATTTTGAGGGGAGGTTCAATGGGCCGAAGCCAGAGCCAACCTTGATCTTCAATGTATGCTTACAGTTACGGCAAACCAATTGGACGTTGGTGGCTCTGGAGGAGAGCACTGAGGCCGAGATGATGATACCGCTTACTCTCACAATCTTTGAGATGTGGTCGGAATCCAAGTTTCTGATGGAAATGGTGGATGAGTTCGAGTACAAGATCAACTGACAGTGTGGGAAATCACGGGGGACCTCGTCGTTGGATAGGAAAGCGATTCTCTTGGCGATGTCGGTGATGGCGTTTTCGAAAAGTGGCACCATTTCACTGGGCTCATCAGAAAGCTTTTTGTTGAGCTCCTCATTGAATCCGATCAAGTGTTCTGAGTTAACCTTGAGGTAGAAGTTGTTGATGAGCAAGTTCTCTCTCAATTGGTCTCTGTAGATGAAGGAGTTGTTGAGGCGAAACTCCATAATGAAAGACCGGAACGCTTTCGTGATTTCGTTAAACGAGTTATCCTCGGGCTGCTCGCCCGGTAAGACCTGAGCCGAGTAAATTTCTGCCCTCAGGTACGACATTGGGGAAGAAAGCTGGTAACGATTGAAAGAAAAATAGTAGGTGCACGGTGAAGATGGCGCGCCGAAACGGGAATATTAATGAGACGCGTAAATCACTAGCCGCAGGCAGGACACCTGGAGTCCTCAAATGGTGTGAATTGAATTGGATGATGCCTATTTGCTGAAAGATAGGATGAAATAAGAAGGTTTTTCTCGAGGCTTTCGAGAAAGATCTTGCTCTTTTCTCTTTTCAAATGCCTCTTTTGTATGTGGTGATGCGTATTTCTACGGCGTCTCATGTAAGTGCGATAGATGTTTTAGTAGGATATAAAGGCATCCCTTCTGGGGAATAGACTGAAATTTTAGAATTTCAGACAGAATTGTCGAGACTTTTTGAGATTCTCCATGGTTTTTTCATGTAATAATTGATCTGAGTCATAAGATCTCTTTTAGAGCCTCAAAGCTATGTTCGTCGTCTAGACTGTAATATTGCAGCTGGAGAATTAATGAATTCCACAAACTTCAAGTGGTGAAGTCTCTCTGAATCTGCTTTAGCTGTCGCGGTCGAACAAGCAAAGCGAACTGTCACATCAATTCACACACATGTGGCAATCCTAAAATCCCATATGACCAATTACTTCAGCCACTTTCCTCTTCAAAGCTGTATACCTCTCTTCAAAGCTATATAATAAACCAACCGGCTCCTCCTGTTTTGTGCACTGTTTATGTATACTCGGCCAGCGATGAGCCGCATCTACCTGGAACCCACCAGTCTTTTTATTCTCCACCATTGCAACGACCAATGATCAGAAACAATAATGCTTGGCAACCCGAATCGAAATAACAATAAACGGAGCATGAAATGAGGGTTGTTTCAAAATCAACCCCTTTGCGCTGCCGTATAGGCCTCATGTCTCACCTAGTTTCATATACGCCTCCTGGCGGATCATAGGGCTTTTCGCAGCCACCATATATAGACCCGCATCATGCCGATGGTTAATATCCAGCTTTCCACAGTCAGAAGATGAAGCTTTCCAGTGCCGTTGGAATTGCTGTAGCTGGGACTGCTAGTGCTGTCGTTTTTGTTTTTTTCCTTGTTGCCGTTGTTGTTGTCAAGTGCTGTGTCGTCCGTCTCAGATCAGATCAGTCTGAAATCGACTTTAGAGATCTCGAATTGGCACTCAATGGGAAGAAACAGTCACTGAAGGAGTTTTCAGAGACAACGGATGAGGTCGGCCAGCACGAAACCCCCTCGAGCAGGAGCCCGATTTGGGCCTGACTGTTCTCGAGTTCGACCCCATTGAGTTGGAGAGTTTCGATAGACAGACTGATGGGCTTGGAGATGATGAACAAAGATATGAGAGAATGAATCTTACGGGCAGAAGGGTTGATCGACTTTCGGCGATCAAGCTCGTCAATTATTGTGGCTGCAGCATTTCGACTCTGAACCAAATTGACAAGAACGCAAGAAGCGTCTATGCCCATTACTTTTCATTATACGACCGCTCGCTTGTTGTTCAGAATATGGCTCAGGAGGTGCTCAACGGGCCAAAAGCTGTCACGGAAATAAGAGACCAGCACTCTTCTGGCGTCATCAAGGTGGGAAGTATGGTGATAGTGAAGACTCCCTTCACTGGGACAAAACGTAACCTCGAGTTCGAGTCCTTGGAACCGGGGCAGATTTTGAAGGTGGTAAAATTCTTTGTGAAGAATCAAGTCATGGATAATGTCGACGACAGGTCAAGCTTGTATCATTCTTGCCATAGATCCTCCTACCAACGAACCTCAGACTTGTCATACCGAGCTGCATTGGATAGACAGATCAGCACAGAAAGAGATCTCAAGGAAGCTGGTCTTATCTCACCCTGTCCTACAATTGAGCCTGAAGTTTTGGAATTAGAGGACCCTAACTATCCGCATATATGGTGCTCTGGTGCCCTCTTCAGAACATACTTGCATCATGACAAAGCCACAGGCATAGTTCAACTCAAATATAGATCTGACGAGACCTCGAAGTATCAGATGGTAAGAGATTTTCCGATCTCATGCGTGACTTTGGAGAGCAATTTTCTCAACCATGAGTCTACCGAATCCGACGAAGTACTATACCATGATAGCTTAGAGTTTCATGAGCCTGACGAGCTTTACATATCCAGTGAAGAGACCATGGCAGATCTCTGTGAACATACGAAGGGGATGCACCAGCTGGAGTCTATTTCTAAACAGGATGAATGATTCAGCTCTTTTCTGGCGCATATTTTTGCCATCTTTCAAGTGTTTGCACTGCTTCGTCCAAGTTCTCATACAACTGTGCATTTTCAATTCTTAATCTTTCGATCTCGTCCTCCTCGTTCTTTTTGGACAGGCGACCACCTGTGACTGCTAACTCGACTAAAGCGGAAACGTAGTGGTTGTTCTTGTATACGTTCGACAACAAGGGGCTTGATACATGATCAAATGGATCAACTTCAGTGTTTGTAGCCTCGAGGATACGAGCCAAGTCAATCTCGTCCGAGGGATTGACGAGATGCTCATTCGGTAGATTCTTGTAGTTCAGTGTTGATAATTGGAGGTTGAGCTTGTCAAAGTAGGTATTAAGCTCTTCGACGAAATGAGCATACTTAGAGTTTTCTTTGATCAAGTTTTCGCTTAGCTCTGAGAGTTGGTTCGTCATTTCGTCATATTCAGATTTGAGAGCGTTTGCTTGGTTTTGATCGGGTTCACTATTCGGTAGCACGTCATTGTCAATCGTGTGTATGTTGTTGTGAAGAACGCTTGGGTTGATCTCCCGTAGGGCTCTGGTCGACGATGGTGCAGCTCTTCCATACGATAAGCGGTAGGATAAATCCCTCAGATCCAACACCTTATCTTTAAGTTGTGAAATCTCGATATTTCTCTTCCTCACCTCAATGTCATATTTTGTTTGAATCTCGCCAGTCCAGCTTTTGAGACGAGCCAACTCGGTACTCTGTTTCCTTATCGTCCTCATCAACTCAGTGTTACGTTTCTCTGCTAGCGTCTGATCCACCAGCACCAACCGGTCAAGTTTTTTCTCTTGCGTCTTATTGACAGATTCTAGATGTTCCACCTTCTTCTCAAGTTCCTCGATTGTCTTGTTCTTCACACTTAAACTGTGGTACAACGCTTTCTGCTGATCATTGTGTCGGTCAATTGCTCTAAGAAGTGAATAAATAATGTTGATGATGTTTTTGTCATTGTCAAAAATGGTGTCCGTGACCTCAAGATTACGGAGGGCTTTGCGGTCAGGTTGGTCTCGGATGAGATCATTCCAATCTATACTGGGGAATCTGAGTGTCTCTTTGATATAACCTTTCGAGCGAAGTGTTGTATTGAGGAGCTCTGAGGCACTCTCAATCGGCTCGATGTTTCGTGCTTCGGACATAAAATTAAAAAGGACTGGTTGTACTAACACTGATGATGTTATTGTTTTGATACTCACTTCCCCATAGCTTTTTTCGATGCGATTTGCAACCATACCTAACGATTGTTTCACAACCATGCAAAATGATAGCTAGCCATCGTTCGGCTGAAGCGTTTATTAAAAGGGCTTCCCTTCAATTCTACAATGGTTTTCATCTTTTGTTTATTGATGCCGAGACAAAAACTCGCTCCGTCTGGCATCGCCTGAGCAAGCTAGTGAGTGAACTCTATTCATGAAACTAGTTTTATTCGTAAGAACATATGGCCACAATGCCGCCGAAGCCGCCTTGCTATGCTTAGTGGTGTTCTCCCTCCTCTGGGAACACGAACCAGTCCTCCTCACCAGCTGGAACAGAACCAGCAGCAGGAGCAGACTCGGTCTCGACCTCAGAAGACTCGTAAGCGTTCACAGCGTCAGCAGAAACCTCGTCAGAAGGAATCGATGGCTTGCTTGGCAACTGAAAGTGCTTGATACCCTCAGAGTCAGCATTCACAGGAGTGGGCTTGAACTGCTTGATCTGCTGAATGTACAACTCGCTCACAGCATTGTGAGCTCTTGGGGTAACAGACAACAATCTTCTGGAAGACACAGCACGCTAAATGTTAGTACATGATTCGAAACTTGGAGAAGTGTTGATGTTCGGGTCATCGAAAAACTATGGTGAAGAACCGAGATGACCAGCCAAATGCGGAGCTTTCGGAATGGGAATTGAGTGGAAATTGTTCTGTGAACACGGATTTGCTTTCTCTAATCTTTGTAGCGGGGATGGATTGGCCATGGTGTCGGAAAATTCTATGTTCTGAATATTGGAAAATGTCAACGAATTGTCCGGAATTAGCGGTTCGAAATAAAGTCTCCTGCAATTTTGAATGGTCAATCTGAATAAACATACGATCGATTGCTTGAACATGGTGATATATGCTAGTTGTATACGAGTTCTAAGTGCGTTTGGCTTGAAAGTACTACTCAATCTTCACCGAGTCTCGGGTACGTGTGCGCACCGAAAGGCCTCAAAAGATGTGCCGTGAATTTTATTGGTCGAGTATGGCAAAGTCGGGCACGTGACTAAATACTGGAAAGAAACCATCAAAGGTATTCAAAGTGCTTTGATTTAAACTAAAAAGCGTGGTATACCAAAAGCCAAATCAAGCTATGGAACTGTGTAGCTGGCGAGTCATGAGCTCTTCTGTAGGCGAGGTAGTCACCCCTAAGCAGCATGAATAATGTATAAGCAGTGGCACAATTATTTACAGAAAAAAGGCTCAAACATTCACAGACTTAAAGTCTTGATTGGTCTGATTTTGGTATCGCATAAAAGTGTTCATTCATTGTGTTAGGTTGATCGATTTCAATTTTGCAACCATCGTGCCTGCATTTGAGTCCTATTCAAACAACCCCAGTAACTACAGCATCATCATTAATACACCAACAACATGCCAAAATACTATTGTGACTATTGTAAGATTTATCTTACGCATGACACTATGAGTGTCAGAAAATCACATCTACAAGGAAAGACACACATCAAGAAATACTGTGCATATTATGAAGAGAAGGCCAAGCAGCTAGGCATCTGGGATCTCAGTGAAAACCAATACGATATCGATCTAGATTATATATACAGCAGGATGCCTTCACGAGCGAACTTCATAAAGTACAAACTTCGAAAAGAAGAACTGGAAAGAACCGGCAAACCTATAGAGGAAGATGAACCTTTGTGTCTTCCGCCTCCGCCAGTGCCAGCAGGAGAGACATTACCACCATCAGTTCTTCGATACGCTGAAGAAGATCAAAAGGCTATTGCAGTGCACATGGCACGGGAAGCACCCAGTTTATAGAATCTGTCTATTTTTCATAAATCTTACACACACACGGCACTGGGCCATTACTTTTGTAACAATACTGGACCGACGTTTATTAAGGCTGCGGCTATACTTACAAGTCGGCATCATCCTCATCAGGCAATGGCAAGGCAGTGGCCTGCTCCATCTCCTGCTGGTATTTCTGCATCAAGTCGGCGTCAACCTGGACCTCAGGAGGAGCCAAGGCTGGGGAGGCGACGAACTCCAATTGAGGGTTACCAACCAACTTTCTGGCCAACCAAAGGAAAGGCTTCTCGAAGTTGTAGTTGGACTTGGCGGAGATGTCGTAGTACTGCAAGTTCTTCTTTCTGTGGAAGGTGATGGTTCTGGCCTTCACCTTACGCTCCTTGACATCGACCTTGTTACCACACAAGACGATTGGGATGTTCTCACAGACTCTGACCAAGTCTCTGTGCCAGTTTGGAACGTTCTTATAGGTGATTCTAGAGGTAACGTCAAACATGATGATACCACACTGGCCGTTGATGTAGTAACCGTCTCTCAAGCCACCGAACTTTTCCTGACCCGCAGTGTCCCACACGTCGAACTTCAACTCACCGTAGTTGGTGTGGAAGCCCAATGGGTGGACTTCGACACCCAAGGTAGCAATGTACTTTTTCTCAAACTCACCGGTCAAGTGTCTCTTGACGAAGGTGGTTTTACCAGTACCACCGTCACCGACGAGCACCAACTTGAAAGTGGGGACCTCTTGAGTAGCCATTTTATCTGGATGATGTGATTCTGACGAGCGCGAGGATGGATTGATCCGTTTCGTGAAGAGAATCGAGTGGGAAGAAGAGAAAAGAGAAAGAAAACAAGGGAACAGGGTCGAAAAAACCTGTGTGCGATGACCTGCAGGCTGCGCTCTCTTCCACCTTAAAGAGGAGTCGATTGGATGGTGGTGATGACGATGCGAGAGCCTCGAGGGGTGGCAGACAAGAAATAGACCAAGGTAGAAATTGAGGGAAGAGAAAACAAGATGAGAATCTCTGCTCCGCTAGACAGACACGGTCAAGTTGACCGAAATGACAATCTTCGTCACGTGTTACTGGTCACGTGACTTGATCTGGCGGATCCCGTTGCTATTTCTGACCCACCCAGCACCGATCTCGTAGTTTACGACTAGTGGGTGGTGGGTTTCGTTGGTAGGCCAGTGCGGAGTGGGGTCCCCAAGGTTCGGTATGAATATCAAGACTATTGCCTGATCTGGCAGGGTGGGCAGAGTGCGGCTCCAGGCACCTTTCCACGCACGTTTTTCGCAATTATCGTTCGTTTGCAATCCGGCCACAGAGGCCTTGGCCTGGGAGTAAAGAATTGGTCAAATAGGCAGCCGTGCGTGGATTGCTGGAAACACCAATTTCACAGAAGAAAAAAAAAAACCGGCACGTCGCACGCTCCAGTCGTGCCTAACTCGTCAAGAATCACGACGCTGGAAGAACCAGTGGCTTCACCTCGTCCGACCATGGCCATTGTTGCAAAGCGAGCTGCCTGGCGTGGAATGCTGGGAACTCCTTGAACCACGCGGACAGCCCCTTCGGCAGGGGTGCTTTTTGAAAAATGTAGAATTCCAACGACATCGAGTTAAATATCCAAACAAAAAGTCTCGGAAGAAATTGGTTCATTTTATTGATGGCCGCTTGTGGCTGCCAAACAGGGCACCCTGCGGGTTTGCCCCTATCTCCCGATTGGATGTTCCCGCAGGACGGTTTGCGGCCCCAGCCTGTGGCTTACTTTTTCGCAGCCAACCCACCAGGCACCATGGCCAGCCACCGAGGCGATCTGAATATTGGATTTGGAAAAATAATGTCAGCGAATCGACGGAAACCGGGGTTATATGTCCGTCGACTGAAGCAGTGGTTGTTTTGTGTCCACCTGGGCCAACACAGTGCGTGGTCCACGGGCCACTTCTCGACCCACCAGGGCCTCACCACATACCCTCTTTAAACCTCCCAAGAACCGTCCACAAGGTCTCCACAAAGCTCTACAAAACTTCCGTTCACCACACCCCGACAAACCCAGACACCCCAAAACCTAATTCCTTCCACGTCCGCCCAATTATCCGTTTGCAGGCGCCAGCCCACGCGACAGAAGATCCTAGCACCCCTGGCCCGCCTGAGCCCAGCCGTACTGGACCACCGTTCGCAACCGCCCAGCCATCGCCTGAGGCCCCACCGCCCAAAGTTTCCTCCAGTCCCATATTGTAGCTGCCACCACCGCCAATTCTGCTAAAACAGCCGCTAAACCGGCACCAGCGTCACCGCCAGCCGCCGCCAGCCAACTCTCTTTTGCAACGTCTTGCCCCTCCACCTCTGCCTCTACCGCCTCCCTAAAGCCGTCCTCAGCCTGGTGCTTCAGCAAGCATACACGGTGCCTCGAGCTGCGCGCCGAGTTGGGCCTGAGACACCCTTTCTGCCCAGCGCCTGTCTCCCGTGCGGGCCCGGTGCTGCATCTTCCGCTGCACACTGGTGCCAGGGCCGCCGCTTTTTCCCAGTCGGTGCTGGGTTTTTCCTTGCTCGACGCGGCTCATACCCATCAACATTCACCGTTCTTTTCGTTTTCTGGAGAAAGTTCGTTTTTTTCATCAGATCTACTGACTGCTGGCGATATCTATTTAATTTATTTTTTTTTTTTTTTTTTTTCAACTCGCCTCGTGCCTCCCGCTCGTCCTCCCTCGTTCTGGCTCGCCGTTCTCCACATTGGCCCGTTCTCACCACTTTTTCTGAGATCGCCAACCTCGAAAATACATAACTCCCTACAACTACTAAAAAAAGCAACCCGTCCCCTTGCACCGCCCACAACCACCGCAAACAAACACTTATCCTAGCAAAGGCACCCCGACTGCCGCTGTTAACCCCCACCGTCGCTAAACGCCCTTTTTTTTTTTTAATTTCCAAAACAAAAGAACACTCGCTATGTACTCGGGCTACCTCTACTCAGACCCAAACCTACAAAGCTCCCCGTTCCAGGGCTACGTCCTGCTGCCAGCCGCCCATCTACAACACGGCCTTTCCTACCCGCCTGAAAGCCCTTACTACCTGCTGATGCTTCCAGCGAATTTGCTTCAGACACCCCCTTATATCGGTCGCCTGTCCTACTTCCCGTCCCAGCCTCAGCTGCCCCAGGGCCAGCACGCCTACCACCAGCGGAATATGCAACTGCTGCTGCTGCCCATCGTGCCCTACTTGACCCACCCCCACGCAAAGCTGGGCTTGGACCACCTCAATCTTTCTCGCACGGTGATCCTCAAAAACCTTAGCGCCGACCTCTCGCTCAACGAGCTCTTGTCCGAGATCGACCACGGTCCTATCGAGTACTGTAAGATGTTTGTGTCGACTCCCCCTGCTCACATTAAAGACGTGGAGGAGGTCAAGACTTGCTACATCTCCTTCGTCAACACCAAGGTCTCCGTGGCTTTCTTCCACAAGTACACGAAAAGCACCCAAAACTTGCGCTCTCTCAAGGAACGTCTCAAGGGTTCCAAGTACATGAAGCTTCTGCTCAACGAACCTTGCTCTTCCATGTCCCTCAACGCGCAGCCCCCGGTGGGTCTGAACAATCTTTCCAAGCAGGATTTCATCAAGCTTAAGACACTCAACTACATTTTGGAGTACAACGCTACACGATGCATCACCATTAAGTTCGAAACTGCGTCGCCTGATCTTTTCGTTCCTACCAAAGAGAAGTTCCGCGCCCAGTGCGCTAAGTTTGGCGTTATTGAAGATTTCAAGTCTTCCACAAGCGAACCAAATCTTACCGTCAAGCTTCTTGTCCACTTCACGTCTATTGATGCTGCTATCAAGGTCTACGAACATTACTCTAAGCAGGTCCGCCGTGACCATGCTCGCCAACTTGATCTTGGCGGTTCCGAAAAGATGGCCACAAAGTGCTTACTCGTCAAATTCCACCGTGACCGTTGCGACCGCACAGAACTACAACCATCGCCTCACTCGCTGACGTCTCATTTCCCCAGGCCCCAACAAATGGCTCACAAGCGTCTTTGTCGTCCTCTCCTAAGGTCGGTAAGCGTCCCCTCAATAGCATGATCCAAAACATTCCCGAGCATGAAGAGTCGCCCGCAGAGGGATTCACCGATATCGATAACCCAGCTGTTGTGAGTCCTCTATCAAGCCCTCAGCACTCATCGGATAACATGGTCCCTGTCTTGACAACTGAGACTGAGCTCAGCAAGGATGAACCCAATTTGGGCTCTGTTGTTGAGGGGGTAATTGTCGGTAAAGATGACAGTGCCTCATTGGAAAGTGTCAGCGCGGTGGATAGTCACACCCCTTCGCCAGCAGGAGTACCTCTACTGCCTAGTCACCTCAACGGGAAACATCACTATCCGTATGCTCCTAACATTTCCGATACGCTGATGCAACTGGCTCACCCCATGTATCCCCACCCATGCCGCCAAACTCTCTTCCTGTGAACCACGTTCATCCTTATCAGTACAACCCAGATCCATTCAATGTGGGCAATAGAACGATATTCTTGGGTAATTTGCACCCATATACTCAGATTGAAGAGATTGCTAATAACGTTAGGGCAGGTGGTCTCGTGGAAAGCATCAACTTCATCAAAGCAAAGCGCATGTGTTTCATCACCTTTGTTGATCCCGCTGTTGCTCTCAAATTCTACCTTAATCACCAAGTGTTACACCAATTGATCATTCATGGGAACGATGTTAAAGTCAGTTGGGGCAAGAATCATTCTGGTCCCGTAAGCAGAGATATTTCTTTGGCTGTTACAGCTGGCGCTTCTCGTAACGTCTATATCGGTGTAAAGGGCGCAAAGAGCGGATCTGATGAACTGCTTCAGCTTCCTGATGAGCAGACATTGCGCCAAGATTTCTCGAACTTTGGTGATTTGGAGCAAATTAACTTTTACCACAATAAGGACTGCGGTTTCATCAACTTCACGAATATAACAAATGCGATTCGTCTTGTCGAGTTGATGGAAACGCACAATGTTACCAAGATCAAGGCAATCGTTGGTGACAACGGGGAATTCTATGAGAAGTATAAGAATTTCAAGATCAGTTTTGGTAAGGACAGATGCGGTAATCCACCAAAATTCAGCTTCAAGAAAAAGAACACTAGCTTCGAGTATTTCAACCCAAGTGAATTTGATCTTTCAAGAACAGAGAATGGGCATGAGAGGGAATCACGCGAAGGAAGTCCATTGACACTGAAAGAGAAACCGTCGGTTGAAGACGACTCATTGATCACAGAGGAGGCAGCAATGGTTTTTGGTATTAGTACATCTCCTCCAAGAAAGTCTGCAGCATCTGTGGATTCTGATGACGAACCCGAAGGTCTCGCCAAAGACGTTGTGGCATCCCAGCCAGAGCCTGCAGCAAGCAACGGCGTAAATGGAGGCTTAAAGTCTGAGACAAAGCCTGATGGCGCCAGCGAAAAAGACAACAATGGTGTGGCGGATGCAAATGAAGAAGACGATGACGAAGATGACGATGACATATCGATCATTATCGGATCGGATGTGACGACATCTTCTAACAAAAACATCACGCCTCCCAAGCAAAGGCGCTTTAGCAAATCAGGCTATCGCGACCATAGTGATGCTTACTCGCAGCAGCATTGGTATGCATCAAAAAACTCTTCGACCTTGTCCCTCAATTCCAGCCACAGAAATTACCTGGGCTACCACCCTCCAGCATTCAGCCCCATGCCTCAGCCAATGTATATGGGCCCTTATCATCCACCGTCCATTCCAGGCTCTTCAAGGTCGAACAGCTTTTATGGTGGCTCCATGAATGGCTCGATGCCGCAACTTGTCCATCACAATTCGTACTCTGGAAGTACGATGCCTTCGGCCAATCGCAGCCATTCCTCATTCTCGGGCTCCCAAGTTATGGCTCAGTACTTGGCGAAGTCGCAACATGACAATTTTATTTATGCAACAAGCATCTTAGCTAATGATGTTACACCTGAAGAAATGAGAGAGTACCTGTCGAAGCGGACACAAAAAAAGGGTGCTCGCAAAAATGAAACTGAGAACAAAAACATTGACAATTAGGTTCAATTGCAAAAATTAAATATAATAAATATTGATGTGAGCGAGGTCGAGACTGTTCACACTCTACGATGATACGTACTGTCTGTAGGCTGTAAGTTGGTGTGTCCTGAGCCTTGAAACAAGGCGGGCCGACCATCATCAAGTCGTCTCATAAACGAAGGATGCGTATGTTCCAAGGATTGCTCCTGCAAATCCTATAACAATGCCAACCCGTATAAAGATCTTTTGCGCACCTGACAACTCGTCGGCAAAGAATTTAAGGTAAAACATCAAGGGTAAACTGATGCAGATTGTGCAGCAGATTGCACTTCCCAAAAACGCCACGACTTTTCCGAATGATGTGAATACCAAAGACAGTATGAAGAGTAGTCCCAAGAATAGTATTCTAGCCAACACCTTCTTTATGGTGATAGGGTGGTATCTCTTACCGTCCTTGTATGTTAACACGCTAGAATCATTCATGTGGAAATGCTTCTCGTAGACAGAGATGATTGGACGAACCACAAGTGATAATTTTGATATTGGGAGTAATCCCAAGAATACGCAAAGCAATGGGTTGATGAAGGACGGTAGGCTTGTGTTGCCCATCAAGCTCTTTGTTAGAGAATCTTTAACCTTGTTGCCAAACATGAGGTAGCCCACGACAGCGACCAAAAAGTCCATGTTCAAGCAAGACAAAAAAGTGATGTTGCAGCAACTGTTGTACTTCTTTGGATGTCTCATGTCTTTATAAAGTTCGGGAAAAACTGGATGTCCACCCCACGGAGCCATGAATATACCAATACTTAGCAAGACCTCCAACAATGAACTTGGCCAGAGGCTAGTGGATGATGGATCCAAGAGAGAGCCTTCCTCCCCTTTTTTCACAATAAGACCACTGATGATGGCAAGGACGAGAATGCTCATGGTGCTCATAATACCAGTCAAACTAACCATCGACAACACTGTGAGCGGCATGAAGCTCATAAAGAGAGTAATCAACACAATGATCACCTTGAAAACACGTGCATCAACATCCGGTAAAAGGAGATGAAATGAATCGGCAAACAACAATATTAACGAAAGGGCGGCACCAGTCAAATCCAAAGTGAATGTTATAGTTGCAAAAAGCTGCATGCGGCTCCCTCCGTATAGGTAAGCAATGTCACTGTAAGTCAGAAGTTGAGGATTCCGGTTCAAGACGGCACCGAGAACCTTGGCTGTAACATTTGTAGTGGCTGCGCAAGCAACGAGGATTATCAGGCCGAGAACCCATCCCGAAAGCCTGAATCCGAATGAAAGCGAAAATACCGCAATCCCCATAAGTGTGTTGACAGAATTAAAAACAGTTTGAGGTCCAGTGGAGTTTCCATCTGGCAATGAAAAGACGCTGCCTGAAGTGCTGCTCCTAACGCTCGATTCTCTATGATTCAAGGGAGTGGTCTCATCACCTCGAGGAAAATCAAACGTATCAATGCGGTCATAACCCTGGCTGGTCCTGTTTGACCGATGGCCGCCCAGGCCTATGGCTGACTCCAATTGATCAGGTGGGGGTGCTGGAGACAGGCAAGGGGATAAATCTTCTTGAAGGTCAGTGTCCTCGAACAAAGACAGACCAGCGTAGGACTGGGCACGCGTGTAGGAAGATGCAAAGTTATTGATCGAGTTTGCACCACCATGATCTAGAAACGAACGCCTTCGTGGTTTTTGAATGGGAGCTGGCGATGACATTTCGGCTCTTATCGCAACAATAGATGCAGCAATAGCAGCTCCTCAAATGGACAACACCGAGAGATAACGGCTTTGCGAAAGAATATGGTATTTCCTCCGACGATTTTTGATGATCTTACGGTCGAAATGACTGTTCAGGTTAATGACTGATGAGATTCGGGGAAAAATGGGTACATCAATAGTATGTCGCGCACATCAGAACCCTTGTTATGCAAATGCACCGAAGAATCAGATGATTACGGTCGTATCTCACTCTCAAGCTTTGAAAGAATAGTTTGTGTTTGTGTTTCAATCTTGATCATCCTCATCCAGACCTCTATTGCGACGGTATATTCGGCCGCTGCAAGTACTCTGAACAACGTACAAGCTAGGTCTATCCTTGTTCGAGAGATAACTTTATGGTTAATACTCTACAGAAGGAAATAATTTGTGGCATCCCCGACCAATGAGATAGTCTGAAATATTTGACGCCCGACCTCCTCTTTTACAATTATTCTCTCCTTCGCCGTGTGTTGTCCTCCCCCACTTATTCACGTAGAGACCATGTACTTATCGGAAGCGCCTCTTTCATTGTCTGTTACGTGAATCCTCTTTCTTTCTCTGTACATGTACCGAAGGTCACATCCTCAATCGCAAATCTCTATAGGAAGCAATGCCACCCTCATTTTATTATTCGATGAACGCACAGTGATATTTTGCAAAGTTGGAGTACTGCCTTTCAAAGACTTCCAAGTCCGGGAATCTAGAAGCCCAAGCAAGACCTGTTTTTATTGCTTTAATTGTCAACTTCATGTGCCTCGTTCATTGTGACTGTTTTTATTTCCAGATTCAAAATTAATGATTCATTTTTCAAACTGTTTTATCCATAGTGTTGTAAAATTTAGTTTTTTATCCATGAATCGAAATTAATAAAATCAAATCAAGCTTATAGAAGTAAAAGCTCCCGTACTGGTTTTCTTCTTTGACTGTTTTGTTTCTTGACTGTTTTCTTTTTTGACTGTTTTCTCTTTTGACCTTCTTCAGGAGATAGATTTTCAGTGTTGATTACTTCAACACACGGGTGAAGATATGCTTTTTGCTACTTCGTTGTCTTCTTTTCAAATATTATTTGAGCGGCGAGTTTCCGCCGCCGAAGGTTGCTTCCTGGTTTCGAATATGCGCCATGATATGTACCTACCCCAGGCTTAAAGCACTCATTGGACGGAAAGGAATATCAGATGCTCAGTGAAGGCCTGGCCGGCTAGATTCAAGCATACTTCTTTCATTCTACATCGCTCACTGTTTTATAGTTTCCGGAGATGGTGATCTGGGAATTGTCCACATGATACTAGCATGATCTTGTCACTCTACTTCATTGGATAAGATTGGCAGTAAAGGTTGGTATGCCTTAGTTTTTCCTTTCCATGGATCACTCTTCATTGTGGACCTCTGTCCTTCTACTAGGCCTCCTTCACATCTCTATAGATGCACCTCCCGCATGCGTTGTCGCTCGATCACAGCCCCATCCATTGATCTCGTTAGTGGTGTGTCGATCTTTAACACCGTGCCTAGAATCATTGTTTACTGGGATTGTTCTTTCTTATGGTCTGGGACCACAGGCTTCATATCCCATGACACATGACTTTTATAGAGCGATGCCTCTTTTGTGCATCCGATGTATCCCGTTAGGGACCTATAAAATATCGTCGTGGCCGGGTTTCCTTTTTTTTCTTTTTTCTTCCTCCTGCTATATCAGTTTATTCCATCGTCACTGGGAATATAAAGACGGCCCTCGCTAGCTAAAACTTGAGCAAGTCTGCAATTTTTGAGATTGTCCATTTAGTTTCATAGGACCACTAAGACCTTAAGAATTTTATTCCGAGAGAACCTATGGTCTTCGAAAGTTTGTTTCAAAAGCTGATGAGTCAGTTTCCAGATATAAGACATTTCCAAGTGGAAAACTCCTTTGTACCACCAACAAATAATGGGGAACTTGGTTCACCGTTTCAGCCTGAGACATACGATTTCACCAATGCAATACCCGAGTCATATAGTGAGGGTTATTTTTCTAATAGTGTTTGCAACCTGGTGAAGCAAGAAAGTCCTTGGAGCTCTGATGAGAAATCATCAGCTATAAGCACACCTTTTGCCAAACGACCTACACAAGAACAATTACCTGAAACACCAGTATCAAACTACGATCATCAGTCTCAAAATTATGTTCACAGTGCTTCCTCTCTCAGGTCAGCTAGTTCTCTAACTAAAGTGAGCTCCAATAGTTCTCGTGTGAGCAGGAAGATCATTAAACCTTTAGTGGCTACTGTTTTTTGGGAAGAAGAGAAATCCGTGTGCTACCAAGTGAAAGCAAATGGGATTGTTGTTTCTCGAAAAGGAAAAGATGATTTTGTTAACGGGACAAAATTACTCAATGTCACTGGAATGTCTCGGGGTCGTCGTGATGGAATCCTAAAGGTGGAGAAGGGCAGAAGAGTTATTCGAAACGGCTCAATGAATTTAAAAGGGGTTTGGATTCCTTATGATCGAGCTTTGGAAATCGCCAGAAATGAAGGGATTAAGGATCTTTTGTATCCATTGTTTGTGGAGGACATCTATAGCTTCTACAAGGAGAAGGGCCAAAAACTCCGCCAGGAGATGGATGATGATGATCTGTGTTCTGATCAATAGGAAAATTCAAGAATCAAGACAACAACAAAAAAAAAAAAAAAACGGTTAGATCTTTATCAATTTCAATTTATACCCTTCACTGATATGATTTTGATTCTCAAAGACTGACAAGTTCAACTTCTTTTCCCAAAATTCATGCGAAAGACGCACATTCCTTCGCAATTTGAATTGGTCGAATAAATATATACTTTTCTCATTTTACAATTTGTCTTCGCTCAGGTAATTAAAATTGATAGGTCTTTTCTATATAGAACACGTGGAAGCTTTGAATGCGATCTGGGGGTGTCTTTGATGAGACGAGTACCGAGCAGGTCATTATGAGAAGTCGCAGGAGAGGGAATCTGAAAAACTTACCGAAAGATCTTCCTCATGTGATGTGATCCAAGCTTTGAAGTGTGATGATCTACTTTGTGTGACCTTTCCCCGGTTCACGATGATTCTTCCCCTACTTTTCGTTCGAACTCAGTGGTCTCGGAGTTGACACCCGCCTCTTTGATATCTTCGTCTTCTTCATCTCTGTTTCTCTTAATAGTGGCCAATCTAAGAACATTCTTTTTACCAAAAACGTTGACAGGATGGAAAGGAATGAAGATTAGCCCAGCAATGGCGACCATTGTGGCATCGAGCGTCATGAGGAATACTTCATGCTTAATGAGGTAACCCTTGAATCCCTGCTTCAATTCCACAACTCTATAAATACATCTGATGTAGATCGTGATGACTGCTGTAGTCATGGCTAGGGGAAGGTAAGGCACCAAAGGCCGGACGCGGATATTCTTATACTTTGGATTATAGAAAGGCTCCAAATAGGCCATTCTATATTCTCGAGCAGATCTTGTGTTGAAAAGAAACCTGAAGGTGTTTGTGAGATTCCATTTTTTCATGGGATGATCAACCTCTATTTGGGAAGCATCTTTGTAATACAAGCGGTGTAGAAATTCAAACCAGAAGATAAGGAAGATTGACATGGCAACGACCTGAAACAATATACCTCCAAACATTGTCCATGTGCCGGGAGAAGGATCTCTTTGTTCTTTGGTGGCCATTGAAGCTGCACCACCCCCTCCGCCTTGCACAACAAGAGACAAGAAATCCGTGGTGATGAAAAAGTATGAGTACCACATTGGTTTCAAAACCGAGTATGATCTTCCGTATAGGATGACTGCTTGTGCAAATAGGAAGTACACTCCTGCCATGATGAAGGCAGGAGAAAGCGTGAGTGAGACAAACTGTAACAAGTAGTAGTCTAGGTTGGCAGTGTCGGAGAATGCAAGAATTCTGCCCAAAAATCCTAATACCTGCAAAGCGAAGCCACAAAAGAAGGTAATGTTGTACCAATGGTACCGGGACCAAATCAACATAACGGTGGTGTATCCGAAGACCAAGCAAAATATGACAAAGAAGAAGATGTTGCCGCCTCTGTTGAGCTCATAGTGGTAGTTGTTTCTTTCGTCCTTCAACACCTTCAAATTCCATGTTGCGTGAAAAAGCGCTTCGGTAGCTTGAGCCAAAACCAGCTCCTCTGTAGCCGTTGCCAAGACCTGCTGGGCACTGATGGCAGATAAAGAAGCTTGTGCACCTCTGGCTGCCTCAGATAAGGATATGAGATCAAGATGGTAGGTCTGTGTGACCAAGCTAGAAACAGCGTTGGCAAGCAGGTGAGTCAAATCAGGAATGTTTTCAGTAGCAATAGAATTTAGAGTGGTGGTCGAGCTTGGGTACCCGCTGGAAGGGGTCCACTGTAGCCTCGAGCTGATACTCTCGAAATTCATCAGCTATAGGGGTAGTATCAAAGTGATTGTAGTGGGGCAATATACTGCAAGAAACGTTACGTGCTCATGCAAGCGGTCAAGATTGAGACTACATGAAATACGGAGGCGGAAACGGTGGAATCGGGGATTACCGCCCCACCGCCATATATTCAATTTTTTTTGAGGATAGCGGGGTGATTCTTTCTTCACGCTCCATGGAGTCCCGCACAGTGGGTAGGCTATTTTGCAACCATTTGGCTGCATGTATGGGAACCCCGTGAGGCCTGCTACATCACAGCCATGGACTAGTGTACATTGGTCTTATGCTATTAATTTGGTATGCTGGGTGCTCAAACGGCAATGTTGGTTTGAAGGTTGTCTTCTTGTTCGTACTCAATCTCCACCTTAGGTCTTCTTCTCTTGGCGGCCTTCTCCTGTGGTGCTGCACGCTTGTTGGAGCTGTCAGCCTTGTCTTCCTTGTCTTCGTCTTCTTCATCATCGTCCTCGGACTCGCTGGCGGACCCGTCGCCAAGCCATCTTTCAAGATCCTCCATGTCAACCAACTCATCATCGCCATCGTCCTCAACAAACTCAACCTCTCCTCCGTCGTCCTCATCACCACTCTCCAACACGACATCGTCATCTTCATCAAACTCCTCTTCGTCTTCCACCTCGTCGACCTTTCCGAGGACTTTCCTCCATATCTTCTCGTCCACATTCAATGGTTTGTCGCCATAGGCACCACTCTTCAATCTCTCCAACAACTCCTTCTCGATATTCTTCTCGATCTTGGCAGCGGCCAAAGCCTTTCTTTCTCTGTTTTCCTCTCTTCTCTTGATCTTTGGCTTGATTCCCACGTAGTGTCTCTCCTCTTCAGTCAATGCAAGTCTTCTTTCTGTCATGGCGACCTGGGTCAACCTGGTCAACCTCTGTTTGCACTTGTTAATCAAGAACTTGTTCCAGTAAATGAGGTTCTCATCGATTTGCTCCATAGCTTTTGCGAAGTTTTTCAGCAATCTGACCCTTTCCCAAAGGTTCTTGGGCATGTGGGCTCTCTCAGCAGTCTTCATGTAGAGGTACAATTTACCCTCCACGTTCTTCACTGTGGCGTATCTTGAGTTAGCCAACGGGCACGAGGCTCGTTCACACAAACCCGTGACATTGTATTCATTTCTGCAAAAGTCCTGACCTTTGCCTGTTTTGATCTTGAAGGCACAAAACTGGTTATTGATCACGTCCCAGATGAGCTCGTCTGATGACATGATAGATGCTGATTAAAAATTTGATGCGAGGGGTGAAAAGATGCAGCCTGAGAAACTAAAGGTATCTCTTTGAAAGCTAAAAAGCTATAGTTGGCGTAGGTATATTAAGGGGATGAGCTGTGGAACCAATAGGTGATTCTGTTAAAATAATGCGAAGAGCTGAGCCAGAAAAAAAAAAAAAAAAAAAAGATAGATCCTGAGATGAGCCTACATACAACTTGTAAACACACCAGGTGGATGGATGGTCGTCTGAAAAAAAAAAAATTCATTTTCTAAAATAAGTGGCAAAGTAATCGCCTCCTTTGTTATTTAACCTTTAGTCTTATTCCTCGTTGGATTCGACTCCAATGGCAATTCCTATGTTGGCTGCAAATCTATGCACCCAATCTTCTAAGCAACAAAGCTCAACATGGAAGTTGCCCAGAATAATTAATCTTCATATGGCACTCTACAACCTGTAGCATTTTTTGAAAGCTACTTGACTCGAGCGCTCCTAGCGATGACTGATAAGGGTACCCGTACTTGGTACCCACCAATGCTACGCCAAAAGCCCAATCTGACTTAAAGAATTGCTTCAGTATCAGCTTCTGAGGCCAATTGGCTTCTTGGGTACTTGTGGCTTGACACGGACGACTTTGGGTCCAATCACAGACACCTTTGGGTTCTCTTCGTTCGCCCTCCTCGAAAACGCTATCAACGTTATAATGACTTGATAGGGATCACTT
Organism: Candidozyma duobushaemuli; assembly: GCF_002926085.2. Classification (NCBI taxonomy): domain Eukaryota; kingdom Fungi; phylum Ascomycota; class Pichiomycetes; order Serinales; family Metschnikowiaceae; genus Candidozyma; species Candidozyma duobushaemuli. The sequence continues at coordinate 3,113,321 of NW_020289895.1, forward strand.
CTCTCGAATAAGTCAATTGTCTGAAAGATCTCGTCATGCGCCACTTCGAGATATTCGCAAGTCTTGAGGAAGAACAGGATGTTCTCCATTTGCACAAATGGCATTCTCAGGTTTTTGTACTTCTTGGTTGGGCCTTCTGGATAGGCAAGATCACCTAGCTTACATAAATATTCTCCGTCCTTAAGGATGTCAATGAGATCCTGGTTGTGCTGTTCAAATTCATGGACCTTGTCGTCTGCGACATTTAAGGTGGTGAATATCCATTGCTTCACCTCGGCCTCGGACTTCTTATACTTGGCATCTCTACTAAGATGCAAGTCTTGATCCAAATTGGTTGAGGCATTCTGCCCTGACGCTGAAGGCTCTTTCCTAGTGTAGTAACTCATTGAATTCTACACCTCATCATGAGTTCGCGCTCTCTACTGGCCGTATTTTACCTGACTGAATCGTTCTAATTTACCCATATAAATACAAAAGTTTTTGACGACTTAGGCTATGAAAACACTATCTCATCTTTAGTTGTGCAACTTCTTCTCGTAAGAGTGCAAGCCGTGAACACCACCCTCCAATTGAGCCGAGGCGGTTCTGAACTCGAATCTTACATCACCACCGTAAACCTTCTCTTTCAAGTCAGTGACAGAATTGACACCAATGTCTTGCAAAGAGTGCTGCAAACCGTTGAACAAGTAAGGAATGAACTTGGTGATCGAACCCTTGTCAACAACGGAACCAGACACACCCTGAGCAACCAAGACTTTGTCAGCTTCAGAGAAGTAACGAGAAGTCGAGGCGTTGGCGTTGGTGTCAGTAGACTGCATGGCATCGATAGAACCCATACCTCTGTAAGTCTTCAATCTCTTACCGTCACGGTAGAAGTAGTCACCTGGAGTCTCGGAGGTACCAGCCAACAAACCACCCATCATAACACAGTCAGCACCCAAAGCGAGAGCCTTGGTGATGTGTCCAATGTTACCAATACCACCATCGGCGATACATGGAACACCGAATTGGTGAGCGAACTCGCAGACATTGTAAACAGCGGTACCCTGTGGTCTACCACAGGCCATGACCTCCTGAGTGATACAGATGGAACCAGAACCCATACCGATTCTCAAACCATCAGCACCAGCCTCAATCAACAAAGCGGCCTGGTCTCTGGTGACAACGTTACCAGCAATGACCTGCAAGTGTGGGTGCTTCTCCTTGATCCACTTAATCATGTCCAACTGGAAAACAGAAGAACCGTTGGAAGAGTCCAACACAACCACATCCAAGCCAGCTTCAACCAACTTGTCCAATCTCTCTCTGTCAGCTGGAATAGTACCAACGGCGGCACCACACAACAACTGCTTAGAGTCGAAAGACTTGGAAGCGTCAGGGTAGTCCTGGTTCTTCTGCAAGTCAGTCAAAGAGATCAAGGCAACCAAGTTACCCTGAGCATCCACGATAGGCAACTTACCCTTCTTCGAGGTCCTCAAGATGTTGTTACCCTCAGTCAAGGTGATACCCTTCTGAGCGGTCACAAGTTCCTTGGTCATGATTTCCTCAGCCTTGATAGTGTCATCATCCAAGAACTGAACATCACGAGAAGTGATGATACCCAAAAGCTTAGCGCCTGGCTTACCGTTTTCTGAATGTTAGTAACAAATTTTTTGAACTTGAGTGTTTCTCAGGGGAAAGATAGGTTGTCCCCAACATCGTTTGATGCTATTCGGTAGAACGAAAGTTATACAGTATTTTTTGTTCATCATGAAACACATAGGAGCGGGGAATGAAACATACCAGTAACTGGGAAAGAAGAGAAACCAATGGTCTCCTTCAATCTTCTGATGTCACGCACGGTGATATTTGGGGAAATAACGATGGGGTCGTTGATGAAACCGTTCTCGAACTTCTTCACCTTTCTCACCATCTCAGCCTGCTCATCGGCAGAGCAGTTGTGGTGAATAATACCGATACCACCCAAGAGAGCCATGTGGATAGCCATGTTCTCCTCAGTGACGGTATCCATAGGGGAAGACAAGAAGGGGCTCTTCATGGTGATCTTCTTGGTCAATTTAGACTCCAACTTCACCTCAGAAGCAGGGAAGTTGATCAAGCCTGGTAAAACCAAGAAGTCATTGTAGGTCAAACCACCAAAGTTAGCGGAATCGATCAAAGTCTGGACATCCAAGCCGTCTTTTTTAGAGTAAGAAGCCAAGTGAGCGGTAGCGTTTTTGTGGTCCAAAACCATTGTGTTGATCGATGGGCAGAGTGTTGCCAGAAAAAAAAAAAAAAAGTAGGACCGATGAGGATGAGGCTGCTTATTTATAGAGGACCACCACTGCGAATCTTAGTAAAAAAATTGAAAAAAAAAAAACGACAGAATCGATGAGGCACCGCGCATCTACCGCGGAGACACTAGGGTTAACGATTCTAATCTATGTCAGATAAGAAGGAAATTATATGAGACATTGCATTTGGGCGGAGTTACCGGAGTTCAACTCAGACGACTAGTCCCTTGGTGACCTCAAAAAAGAAAAAGAATAAGCCTCTATAGCAAGGCCAAGGCACGCAGAGTACACATTGTAATACATTGTAGCCTGCAAGGATCAAGAATGACGTTGCTACACACAATCTTCGACTCAGCATTGCCCTGCTTGTTAGTTGAAATTCTAAATTTTGTAGATATCAGTGTAGCGGTTTTATATCTTGTCTTCAGCGGAGATCGAGACTGCCTGCCTGCCAACCGGAGCCAACAAACACACAGCATAGCTAGAATCATCTTGTATTCTACAAACTGTGGCCAACATACATATAACGAACATTATTGAACGTTGTTCGAAGTAAGAAAAAAAAAAAATTGTTGCAAAAGTTTTTTTTTTTTTTTTTTCTCGTTGTTCGCCTTGCAATGTTAAATGTGCGTTGCACGCTTATGCTGTCATCTCACCAAATCAATGAGCGTTTACCTGCGAGTCTTTGGGGCCAGGCTGCTGGCCATTCTGCTTGCAGTTCTTCACGTATTCTTCAATTCTTCTCCAGCCTTCTTTTCTGCTCTCTTCACGAGCTCTCAGCTCCTCGAGCGACTGATGGTATAGCATCGTGCAATGATCGTATAGTATAGGATTATGGTCCATGAACACTTTCAAGGCACTGAACACTAGCAGATGGATAGTCTTGTTCCAATTCGAGGTGGCCAGGTTATGTGGAGGAATGGCTCCGTATTCATCCATGTCCATGTTCTGCTGTGGGGTTGAGAAGGAATCGTAGTACTCTTCATCTGTCATGTCGTTGATCATCTGAGACTCCTCCATGTTACTTCCCTCATGAATTTGGTGACCGTGACCATTGTTCTCATAATTTTCATTGAGCATCAAGCCTGTATCGACAAGGTTGCCATTGGCGTCAGTAAGGGAGTTTGGATTCTCAAGAAGCTTCTGTTGAAGCTGACCATTAGCGCTTCCCGGCTGAGTAGCGTTGGTCAATTCATACAACGCAGAGAATATGATTGGAAGAACAACCTCTGCGTTCTCAGAAACAAGGGTCAAGAAGAAGTCGTTTTGCCAGAAACTCAACACCTTCTCGCTCACTTGGAAATGCGAAGATGAAATGCACTTCAGCAACTGGGCACAGAGAGGTATCTGGATTTTGGTAAACTCTGTTGGGTCCATAACTTCGAAGATGTCCTCAATCTCATTCAAGAACATCACTTCCTTGGGCGAGTTGATCTTGGGCCAGAATTTTAATAAGCCCATGATCACGTCCTCGGTGAGGGTTGGATCTTTCTCCAAGAATTGAACAATGCAGTATGCTAACTGGGGGTGGTACAAGGACAAGGATTTGACCTTATGAAGGGGCATCAAGACTCGTATCAAGAAAATTTTGTGTTCCTCCTTCAAGGGTAGAGCGAAACCATTGATGATGGAGCCCAAAATCTCCAAAAGCTCCCCAATACCATTGAATCTCTCCGTCTCATAAACAAATTGCAAAAAGACGTTGTTGATGGACTTTCTTATAAACGACCGCAAACTCAAAAACTTACCGTAGATTCTGTGCAAAGTAGTTTTCAAACAATCACGCTCTCTAGGATCTTCACTATCGAAGAGTTCCAAGATTCGCAAGATAAAGTCGTGATCAATGTACTGTTTAGCAACTTGATGGTGGAAGTCAGGGCTCTCGACAAAACGCAAGAAGAATTCATAGACCAGCTGCATGTGTGGCCAGGCAAGCTCACTTACAGGCTCATCTTCATCCGGATCGTAGATTTCCCCCACAGGATTGACTGGGGGCGGAATCGGACGGAACAAGTTCTTCTTGAACATATCAATAACGTGTTTGTACATCTCATCGGTGTAGTTGAAGCGGTTTCCAATGATAAATTGTATCAACTCCTGCAAAGTGACACGCTTAAACTCTTTGCCCCGGATATCGTGGGTGGGATCACTGAAGTCGAAAATAATATTACACTGATCAACCTTTTGGATGAAAAGTGAAATTTGCTCCTCAGGAGACACCTCGTCGAAGTTGGGAAGCTTCACGATCTCACGGTTATCACTTGTCGTGGGCTCGAAGCGCAGGGAGCTATGTCTCTTAGGCGTGACAATAAGGTCAATATCGAAGGAGTCTCTGTTGGGCGAGCTGATATTCGGATTCAACGCCGTGGGATGCGTCTGCTGCGAGTGACTGGCCAAGCGGTTATCGTGGGGGATACTGGCATAAGAGCTGCCGGCTATCGGGGAGCTGGGGGTTGGGGTTATCGGCGTGGTGTTCGCAAGGTTAGTTTGAACGGGCTCGTTAATCACAATCTTAGGAGACTCCGGACTCAGAGCACCGGCAGGAGGCGGCGTCAGAGGCAGCACAGCAGCGCCCGGTGTGAGCGAGGACAGGGGACCAGCGGCAGATACACTGAACTGCTCTACAGCGCCCTGGTTTACTCTGGACGACGGAGGAGGCAGGCTGGCGTCAGGGGCCGGCAGGAAATCCTTTTTGGGGCTGCTGGAACCCGCGGAGTTGATGGATGACGACGAGCTCGTTGGTTTGTGGCTGTTGGAGTTGGATAGCGACGACAGCAGGGACTTACGGGAAAGGTCTTTGCTCGCCGCGTCCTTCTCCTTCTCCTTCTTGTCGCTTTTTCTCGAGGACTGGTTCTTGCTCCTCGTAAGGCGATTCTTAAAGCCCTTCATCATGATGGGCTGTTGGGGTCGGCGTTTCTGTTAGCGGTGTGGAGAGAAAACAACCGGACCGAGGGGGTGGGATCCTAGGCGGGCGTCAAGGAGAATTGGACAGTATATAAAAACGCAAGGTGTTTTGACGATGGCAAAATTGCTGGGGGCGAAAACTCTGGCGGTCTGGATTTCTGTGTGTACTAGAAACGAACAGCCAGCGTGGAGGAAGTCGAGAATGGTGAGAAAGTTGGAGGTTGGAGGATTATTTGCGGGAGTGTTGACAAGCACGCACGCACTGTCTGGGTGCACAAAACCGCCGGACAGAATAGTTTACATGCCACTACGGGCTTCGGCTGAAAATTGGGACCTTCTATAAAATTTATTAATCTTTGAGTGTAAGGGGCGCGGTTAGATAGGCAGTGCTTCATGGCCCGACCCAGAACGGCCAGTCGCGCGGAGTAGACGATTTGTCGCATGTGGAGGGAGTGGATTGGATTTTTGGTTGTGTTTATTGTTTGTAGTAGTGGTTCAATGACGCTCTAATTTTCCGTTGGTTCACTAAACTTTTTGTTGACAATGTCTTTTATGATGATGGTCTGAGCCTCGAGAAAAGGTCTAGACAGGCCAGTGCCACCTCAATTAGGCTTTGGAAGCGACACTGGATGACTTGAAGTTAGAATGCGAGAGAGGGTGTGGCACTAGAAGGTACTTTGGATCTCTCGAGAATGCTGAGTTTGGAGAGCACTAGATCGCACTCCAGATGTATTTTGTCATCAGATGTACCTGATCTGCCGACGTGGAGGGATGGTTTGGCCTCCGAATAAAGATATCCGACTGAAAAGGGAGTCCAGCTTGTTCGTAGTCCGTGTGTGGTGAATTCCGCTGGTACGGATGTTGGTCGGTATAGCCCGGTACAGCTTTGGTCTCGTAGCGGTGCTCAATAAGCCAGCTAATTTAAAAAGCCCAGTATCCTCAACATAGTTCACTGGACCCACTCAGCTCTCGGCGTTCTTCATCAGCAAGAAACAATTCCAGCCTATGCTCACCACATTCACCGCCATGAGTCTGTAGGCCACCGGCACGAAACCAAAGTTGACTGCCTGAAAAATCGGCCAAACTGACCAGTTTGAGACCAAAGTAGGCCACCAGTTTCTCGACAACTTCTGCTGAGTGTCCTCCACACTTCTACCTTCCATCAACCCCATGGCCAGATAGTAGAGCGGAATTCCTATGAATGGCGCAAACACGCCCTGATCCACGACGACACGAGCAGCGGTTTGAGTGACATTGGTCTTGCCAATAACAGTTCTGGCAAGAAACTTATACCATTGGTCACCCAAGGGTGCAAACACCACACCACCGTAGATGACTGCTCTGGCGGTTCTGGAGAAGTCGTAGTCCTTCGACGACCCGACTTTTTGCGCCAACACATCTCCAGCACCAAAGAGAAAGGCTGTAGTCACGGCATTGGTCGCATATGGCCTTCTGACCAACATACGGTTGTAAAGTTGGAAGAGCATGGTGATGACGATGGATCTAGTCTGCACCGCGCAGGAATGGCTGCAACATTGAAGTGATCCTCCTTCAAATTGGGGTACGATGGCCGATTTTGAAAAATATTCTAGTTGATCTGTCTCTCTCAATCACTAATCTATAATTTGAATATATATGTAAGTTCTGTCAAGCGAGTCTATGATGTCTATAAGCTTGAGAACACCTGCTCTGGTCGTATCAAACGGCACACCAAAGTCTTCAAACGCCTAGGCGTATACCATTGTCTGCTCCTCGTCGGCAGATTCAATGTCAACCAACTCCTCCACCAACAGGCCGCTGCCTTTACCGTGACCCTTGGTGTTATGCACGAAACTCAAGAAGCAGTTCCAGCCAATGGACCACACGTTGGCTAGCACAATCCTTAGATGCACTGGCACAAAAAATAAGTTCACAAGTTGCAAAGGCGTCCACACCGTCCAACTTGCCCGAAGCACGTTCCACCAGTTGTTTCGAAGCTTGTCCGTAGCCACCTTGAAAGGATCCTCATGCAACGCTAATGCCGACATGGCTGTGTTGTATAAGGGAATCCACACAAGTCCAGGCATGAGCAAGGCATCTAGGGCAAGTCTGAACAAGTTGTCATGCACATCTATGTGAGTAGGGGTCAGACGAGCTCTTCTAACTGCCAGCATAAACGGACTCCTCAAGTAGGGAAGCGTCATACGGTGCCACTTGACACTGAGTGGGGCAAAAATAAGCAGGCCGTAGATACTGGCACGGATGGTTCGCTGATAGTGGAACTCGGTTCCCTTGTTGACATCGTCGTCTATATGGTGTGGGAACAAGGCCTGGGCCAAACAGTCTCCCAAGCCGAAAAACACCCCAGTAGAGACCATGTTGGTCTTAAAGGGGTGGGTCTTTAGGAGGTTGTTGTAGGCACGGAAAAAGGGCATGCAGTGGACTAGTGAAAGACGATGAATCAGAGGTGAAAAATTCTGCATTTCCAGGTTGCAGCTAGAGACAGGAGAAACAAGCTTCCGAAAACTTGCATTGTAAAAGCAGAGTATTCAAGGAAGAAGAGGTGATGATAGAAGGCTTTTTACTCGATTTCCCACTAAGAGCATAAATCGTCTCCTGATGGCGAGATCTTGATCCGCAGAGAAGGCAAAGGAGCGGCTCGAGGTGCATGGAAGAAGCTTCTGTGACAGCACTATGGTCGGAAGGCAAAGTGGCACAAAAGCAAAGTCCGATAAGGATTTTGGTTTCAAGAGATAGAAGGCTGGTGGTTGGAATTCAAAAACTTCGTAGGGTGTGATTTTGGTGATGGTGTGAAAATCTCGCTCGTATCTAGACAGACCTGTACTGGCGGGTTCATACCCCATTTCATTTGAAGTTCTCCACAATAGAAGCAGGCCGTGCGTTCAGTGACCATATATGATCGACCTTACAAATTTTCAAACCTTATGATGAAGATTGTGACGTCAGGTCTCGGGCACGCCGGCCCATACCGGACCAATCTGTGGATAGAGGAAAGCAGAAACATACGGCATAAAGAAAGAGTAGTCGACTAGTGACGTTGATCATAACCACGGAAAGCAGTAGTCGAGCTTCCGTGAAGATGGTTTAAACGATTGTCCCAAACGGATAAACTGTGGATGCCAAATGGTGGTACCTTCTCACCAAAAAAAACAACACGAATTCTCAACTTGACAGGCTCAGTGTTTACCTCCACACCCCGTGGTCATGTGTTCACAGGTGGCTCGGCTGTTGTCGATGCAGCACATTTAGAATGAAGGCAAGTATCGACCCAACCCGTCAAACGGCATTTCCAGGGCCGTACGAGCCCAAGCCTTGATTGCTCTATTATTCTAATTGGTTACTAGTCGAGGCGAGAATGCCGTTGTTTTGCAGCCACACTCGCCACAATAGAGACGTTGGCAGAAATGAAGAAAAAGAGTCGGGCGAGGCGAGACGAGGCGGAGAACAATGGAGGGGCCAGGCTCGTGGAACTTCCCAGCATCCACGAAAATGATCCCACTACACCATCAACAAAAACACCTCTCGGTTGCAACCAGGCAAAGAAACATTGTTTTCTAAGACAGCGCGGCTTGCTGCAGCATTCTTGCGCAGCGAAGAAAAACGGCAGATAAGAGCAAGCAAAACCGAGGTAAACATAGGTACCAACGGCGTGGAAGGAGGTTTTTTTTTTTTCCGAGACAAAGCGTGCCAATCACAAGCCCAGAAAACAGCCGTCCTCAGCCTTGCCCTGGCGGTAACTTGTTTGCTTGACACCAGAAACATTCCATGACAGGCGACTTTCCTAATTGGGCGAAAACATTGCCAGATACGTCTGCGGCGCCCAAACAGAGTTTAGAGCACCTACCCACGGTGGACGATGGATGGACGGTGGGCGAGCCGATTGACACTGCGGGTTTGTGAAAGGGCTTTTTTTTTTTTTATTGTTTCTAGAAACCCCGTTGTCATTTGTGGTTGGCAACAAAGGTGGCTGGCTGTCCTGCAGAATGGAGAATAAGGCAGTCCGGGCGGCTTCAGGCAGGAGTTCTGGGGTGCAACCGAAGGTTGCTGGGGCAAAAAAAATAGCGTGGGAGAATAGAATCGAAGCCAGTTGAATACGGCGAAATTACGAACCAAAGTAATTTTTTATTTTTTGTAAAACCGTCACGTAGAAAAAAATTAAAAGCCCTGCCCGTGGCATAATATTGCAGATCTGGTGGGCGCTGCCGTTTGTACTATCTTTTTGGCCCGCCTGGTCATATCACAATTTCGGACCATCACATTTTTTTCCCTCCCTCACTGGTTTTTCTCACCACCCCAACTACTTCTTCTTCCTCCAATGCACAGAACCTACTCCTTGAGATCCCTGAGAGCCCCTACCGCTGCTCAATTGCAGGCTCCTCCTCCACCTCCTTCTTCCACCAAGTCCAAGTTCTTTGGCAAGGGCTCGCTTTCCTCTTCTTTCAGAAAGCAAACCGCCGGTGCCTGGGGCCCCGAGTTGCTGAGAAAGTTGGCCCAGTTGGTCAAGATGGAGAAGAACTTGATGCGTTCCATTGAAATCACCTCCAACGAGAGAAAGGAGACCGCTAAGCAGTTGTCCTTGTGGGGTGAGGCCAACGACGACGACATTTCCGACATCACTGACAAGTTGGGTGTTTTGATTTACGAGATTGGTGAGTTGGAGGACCAGTTCATCGACAGATACGACCAGTACAGAATTACCTTGAAGTCCATCAGAGACATTGAGGGTTCCGTGCAGCCTTCTAGAGACAGAAAGCAGAAGATCACCGACAACATTGCCTACTTGAAGTACAAGGACCCTCAATCCCAAAGATCAACGTCTTGGAGCAGGAGTTGGTCAGAGCCGAGGCCGAGTCTCTTGTTGCCGAGGCCCAGTTGTCTAACATCACCAGAGAGAAGTTGAAGACCGCCTTCAACTACCAGTTTGACTCCACCAGAGAGCACGCTGAGAAGATCGCCTTGATTGCCGGCTACGGTAAGGCCCTCTTGGAGTTGTTGGACGAGTCCCCAGTCACCCCAGGTGAGACCAGACCTGCCTACGACGGCTACGAGGCCTCCAAGCAGATCATTGTCGACGCCGAGAACGCCTTGGCTGCCTGGACTTTCGACACCGCCGTTGTCAAGCCAACCTTGTCTTTCGCTGCCCACGAGGACTACGATGCCGATGAATTGGCTGAGGAGACCGAGAACTTGAAGGTTACCGAAAACGAGTGGGAGGAGGAGCAGAAGGCCCACGCTTAAGCGTACCCCATGCCCTACCTTGCCTTACTCAGACACCAGACCAGGCGCCCGCTCATGAGTCGGCCCGCCTGTATTAATACTATGTTGTGTATCATTGTTCAATTAATGTAGAATTGCCTCCTTGCTTGTAAGTACCCCTGGCGTGATGAGTTGCTGCAAAAATAGCCGCCCGACTGAGCAAACTCGGGGTTGGAATCGACAGCAAGCGGAGGCACCCAAGGCATGGCGGGTCTCATGTTAGGCAGACTAAGCAGTAAACAAAGACACCCGAGGCACACCGAGGCGGCCAAGGCAGAAATTGGCGACCATGAGGGGTGGAAGTGGTAGATGAGAGGAGCTTATATCGAGTGAAAAATGTCGGTTAAAAGAAAATGTTGACTTGTTCAGCAGAGTGAATGGACAAACAATACCAATGTATAAGAAACCTCTTGTCCTGTAGAGTCTAATCAGGACAATCTCAGAGCGTGTAGCAGACCCGCATTTTGCAACCATTCCCCCAGCCACTGCCGTGCCACAACCACCGGCAGGGCAACTCCATGAAATAAAAACCCATAGAATCAAACTTAAAAACGGACTTGATACGGGTAGAGAGTGAGAAAGGACGTTCTCCCTCCACTCTCAAAATATTATCCCCACTCCGTAACTTGAAACTATCGTTGCTCACTCGTATCTCACTGGCCTCCGGTGTTTGCGTTTTGCGTCCGTCGCGCTTACCAAAACATTCGCTGCGCCAAAAAAAAAAAAAAAAACTTAGAATCATCTATCAACATCTGCTCTTCCAGATCGAAGTCAAATATCCCATCCGTTTTATCTTCATCATTTCTTGACCTGTCTCCTGGGCGCACCCTGCCGATCCGCCCCATTCACGCTACGTTCCTGCGGAACCCGCACCGTTTCCAAATCATAACAATCGTCAAACAAAACACATACAACAACACTCCTTGTCCACCATGTCCTCGCCTTCTCGCCTGGTCATCGATCCGTTGATATACTCGTACCCAGACAGTAGCGGCTCACTGGAGAAAAAGAAGAGCAACGACTCCCTACCTCCAGCGTCCAAGCTTCTTCTGAATGCTCAGTCCACAGCTCCTCCCACCACTGGCTGGACTCCTTTGGTGCTGAAGACACTTTCTGGGGAGATGATTTCCCACAATTCTACGCCCAACACAAAGGTTCTCCCGGGCTTCTACCGTCAGGCCACCGCCAGTGGCTCCGCCCCGTCCAACGACATGGATTTTCCCGTGTTGAACTTGACGCCTTTCCTCACACACAACTTGAACTTCCTCAACAACCAGAACTCGGCCGGAAACCCTTCTAGTAACGTCAACTTCACGCCATTCTACGACAAGAGCATGCATCTCACCGACTTCTTCATTGATTCTCCTTTGAGACCTTCTCCGCTGAAGGCTGTGGAGACCATCACTCCATCTCGGTTCGCCATGAGCGCTGAGCGCAAATCCTTGTCGTCCACATTGGATGCTGCTACATCGACTAAACGTTCCATTGGCCAGATCGATACTCCTGCCAGACACCCTTTCAAGAAGTACGACTCTCAGGTCGACAACGACTCTGAGACTGACAATGAGGACGAGAATCAGGATGACAAGCCTTACGAGGACAACTTCGTCACCCCTTCAAAAAAGAATGTCTTGAAGGAGACAAGCGGGAACTTGTTGAATAAGACACCTTTGAACCAAACACCTCTTGCCTCGAAGAAGAACAAGAACGCCTACCATACTCCAGCGAAGACGACTCAAATGTCTTCTCCATCTACAGTAATTATGTCGAGTGTGAACAAGCTGCCCGACGAAGATGGCTCCAAGGCGCGTATTGTGCCTCCTAGTCCGACTCCAAACAAAGAGCGGGTCGAGAGCACTACGGCCGTCAATTCAGAGCCAGTTATGGGCATCTTTTCAGAGAGAAAACAAAAGCCAAAGGCTGAAGCATCTAAACCCGCTGCGAAGAAGAACACTAAGAAGAACCAGACAGGTACCAGCAAGTTCCAAATTGTCTTCACTGACGTCCACACATTGATGAACAGCAAAAAGAAGAAGGAGCCAGAAACGCGGTCGAAAAAGCAACAGCAGGAAAGAAATCAGCCCAAAAGAACAGGATCTCAAAGGCTGAGCCAAAGATCCCAGAGGCCAACTCGCCAAGACGCTCATCAGCATCAGTTCAAACAGGGTCTGCCGCCCATTCAACAGCACCAGCATCTACAACAGCAGCCTCCCCCGACCTATGCGTTTCAGCACACGTCATCGTCGCTCTCAGCGTCGCAGGACTACAACTCGACAATGAACTCGTCAAGAGAATTTAGCATGCTAGGAGTTAACTCCTCACAAAACACAACAGGCGCAAACCTCAACTTCTCATCTACGGAGCACACGTCTTTTGAGCTCAATAACGCAGGCATGGCATCAACGCCGAACCGAAAGTATCTTTTAGACAACTCTTTCGACAAGGCATCACCGCAGGCCATCAACCAGATGACCTCTTCCTTCCATCAAGTGCACGTCAATCACCAGGATGGAATGCCTCCTCCAAAACACTTGACGCTTCAACATGCTGCTCAACAAGCTCTCAGACACCCAGATCAGTCTCACAATCCGCAGATGGGGATGAACATGGTGATGAGCACTCCACAACACTCCAGCATAAACAACAACGCCTTCATAGCCGAGGAATCTCCTAGCAACAGAGAGCCCATGGCGCTTCTATATCAACATCTTCACCAGTATGAACCAGTCATGCAACCTGGTGAAGGTGAATCGGGACACAAGTAAAGCCCGAAGTTGAAATATTATCGAAAATGATACGGCTAGACGGACAATGAGACATTAAAAGAACTTAAATGGTAAAGGACAGTGATGGTTAAATACTGGTTTAATTTATGCACATATGATTCAGGAAACTAAATATTAGGTGGTAAAAGTAAGGCACCGATAACACCAGGTCTCTCGGTGGCCAATAGGTCAAATATCTTTGCAGCGTTCTTGGAGTCTCCAAGCTCCAACTGAATGCCAAGGTTACTCATGAATCGTTTGTTCTGCTCAGAAAGCACTCTGGATCTCTTGCCGAGACCGAAGACCACAATCTCAGGCTTTGGATGAACTTTTTCGAATATCAGTAGGAGTGTCAGCTCATCGAAATGCACGATAAAACCGTTTGTGATGCTGTAGCCCCCTTCAGAGAGGTTGATTTCGAAGCTCTCTGTATCTAGAAGAAGGGTACCAATTTCACGGTCCTGCTTGTCTGGTGACGTGATTAACACACTGTTTGCAAGGTGATAGCCATCCTTTTTGACAGATTCAATGTAGTTGATTGGCTTTTGTGAGAACATGAGGATATCGTTCTTCTTGAAGAGATCAACCGGATTAGCGGTAGTCTCTGATTTGCCCGAAGGAGCAAGCATATCTTGGGGAGATTTCCCTCCACCAAATAAGTTGTATGAAAGACGAGTAGTACTAAACCGGCGCAAGGGGATGCGGCACTGACGGATCATTGTCGGTGATGATTAGAGGTTGCAACTGTGATGGACTATGAGCAGCTGGGGCAAACTGTGTGCACTACTAGGAGACGGACCAACGCCATAAAAGTTGCAAAAGAAGCCCAGAAAATCAAAAGTCTTTTCCATTGGCTTCAATACGCAGTCTTTCATGTTCAAGCTTTGTGCGGATTGAGTTTTTGCACTTATCCCATAAGTCTTGAACAATCTCTCTGCCATATATGTCACGAGGGGAGCTGTAGGATGTGGCCTTCAAAGACTTCTTTTGAGGCGAAGTAACAGGATTGTAAAGTTCATTTGATCTGAAGTTGGAAATCGATGGACGGGCTTTAAGTGTACGTTCTCCTTTGAGGTTAGCGGTGGACTTTTTTGGAGTCAAAGAGGGGGCCGCCTTTTTGGGAGATGTCTGAGGCAGAGACATAGGCGTCAGACTAGTGTGTATCGAAGGCGGCGTCGAAGAAGCACTTTTCTTGACGTATTCATCATAAATTCGCAACAATTGCACCAAAAACGCCAATTCCTTCAAGTATTCAAATACAATGGCATGTTTGAATGCCTCGCTTAAGCGGCAAACAGAATCGTCTGTGAGCTCCATAGTTGAAACTTTCTGTATAGAGCTCTTGGCAGCAGAGAATCGGGCAGCAAATGGAACGTATGAGTGGTGTTCTGTGTAGATCAACGAATTGGCCAACATTGTTGACAATTCACGAATGCTGACTTGATGTCCCGAAGGAAGTAGTGAGAAAGCATAGTTCTGTACCCTCCTCCCCCTAGTGTCGACAAATATGGGAAAGCCATTTTCGAAATCACTCCTATCTGACAGTATCCCCTTTACAGGAGACAGAGGCCTCGAGAAATTGGCGCTCGGTAGTTCGGAAAGTATGCAAAAGGCTCGAAATTTGTTCTTGGGGAAGTCAATAAGCACTCTTTGAGGGTCAGAAACGAGAATCAGGGTAAATTTCTCCAAATTGTACAAGCTGTCGAGTTTGGGAGAAAGTGACGGGTCGTCTTGGGTAACGCTATCCGTGTATTTGAACGACCCGTCCGAGCTAGGGAATGCAGCGAGCTTGTTGATTCGTAGCCTCTTGAACAAATATAGAAGCGATCGTATTCTCAAATCTGTCGAGTCAGGTTGTGGAGCCAATTCAAAAGTCGGAATTTTGGCTCCCTGCCTGGGACCCGTGAAACTAAAGAGACCCATGGAGGTGTTTCAGAGTTTATGTTTTACTGCATGAGAACACAAGCGAGCAGACATAAATGGTCCGGTACCTTTTTGAGAGGCTTTCTGAGAGGAATATATCTTTGATTTGGTGCAATTCACGGCACAAACTAATGATTTATTCCTGATTAGAAATATTGCATTCCTTTTATGAGAAGTAAGGAAAAAAAAAAAAAAAAAAACTAAAAAATAATAATGCATGCCGATAAATGCAATATTTGTGTGGGGCTACAGGTGAGATCGGCTGCAAAGATCGCATACATGAGCACTATGGACCACACTGGACAATAGTGGTGTAAATTCCAAATTCAATAAAATAAAGTGATGCATCGAATCTCTATAGTGCTGTTCCACAGATTTATATCTCCGGGAAATAGTCAGAAGCCGATGACAGACAGGTTTCTCAGAACCGGCAATCTAAAGTTCTTCTAGACAGCGAGCTCAAAACTCGTTGTCATCCGACGATTCTGCCGTGTTTCCATTTAAGATAGTCCGTCTGAATGCGTGTTGTAAAAGGCTACTACAGAGGTGGCATACACCATTCAATCGTACTACTGCTGCTACAACCAAGAAAGAGTCCAACCAGACGCCAGAGCCTTTTTCCAATTGAGAAGATATGAAAATTTCAAAAAATCAAGAGGCTTTCGTAGTTTTCGATGTTGCCGATAGTCTGATCTCACAGCGCACTATCCGATAGTCGCACACGTAACGATATAGTATCTGTTCTCAATATCAACCATGGCTACGCAATCTGGTATTACTGCATCAGAAGAGCTACTTGACAGCTTCAAGGCATTGAAAAGCGGTGCTCTTGTGATCACCTTAAATGACGATTCAACGCAATTGATCCCAGACTCAGGCTACACCCTGCCTTCTTCAACAGATCTATCACTGGTGTTCAATAGCTTGAGTGAGTACTTTGAAGCACAATATCCCACTCCAGGTTATGCTATCATCCAAAAAGAGGGTGGTGACAACATCTTCGTCAGCTTTATTCCTGACTCTGCGCCTATAAGACAGAAGATGTTGTTTGCTTCTACCAAGAACACTGTACTTCAACAGTTAGGATCCAGTAACTTTGGAACCAAAAACATTTTGGCACTCACAGACGTTGACGAGTTGTCTTTATCACATTATGAACACTTGATCAATGGCGACAATGAAGCGCTCTTGACGTCAGATGAAAAGATCCTAGCACAGATAAACTCTGTTCAAAACCTCAATTTGGGCCAGTCTGGCGACCAGTCATTCAAGAGGGAATTGCCATCGATGCACTCAACTCAAAAGCTGACCACTTCTGGCTCAAACTTGCTCTTCAAGGTCGACTCCGATCTTGAAAATGAAATTTCTGGCCTGTTGTCAGGAAAGTTGGTTGTTATCAAGATTCAAAAAGAGGCTGAAACGCTTGAATTGGTCAAATCGGTGTCTGATGTTACTCCAAAGACTCTTATAAGCAGTTTAGAGCTGGCAGTGGGCAGTGCCGAGGCTTCTCCTGTCTACGCCTTGTTTGGCTACAACGACGAAAAGGTTGCCTTCATCTACCTGTGTCCTTCTGGGTCAAAGGTTAAAGATAGAATGTTGTATGCCGCCAACAAACAAGGTTTCCTCACACATCTCAAAGCTGATCACCTCAAAGACTCTCAGCTTGATGTTGTGCTAGAGGTGGGAGATTTAGACGAAATTGACATCTCCAGGTTGGAGCCTGAGAACTCCCAAAGCTCGCAACAGAGTAGCAATAACTTGAGGTTCTCCAAACCCAAAGGACCAAGAAGAAGATAGACTACATGAATATAAATATTGTCGTTTCTCATCAATTAGTTACCCATATCTAACACCTGCTAGTTCTCGCTGGACACAGCAATCAACCAAATCTCTTAGCTTAGAGCTGGGATTATCGAAGTAATCTTCATAAATTTGCGGTCCTTCTTCCTCTCCCAGCGAGAGTATTGCCGAGTAGATCTTGCGGGAAATGCTTTTGTTGATTCGGATGTATTCATCTTCTGTAGTAATGGTTCCAGTTTTCGTCGGATCATTTGGAGTATACAATGGACGAAGATTATCACGAACATGCTTTTGAATTATGCGTTTTTGCTCGAGGGTAAGCTCTCTACCGGGGCGCTCAAAAGGCGGTCTCCGAAGTTCAGACTCACTGTCACTCGTCACCGGACTGATCAACGGGGACATCCTAGTCATTGTCGGAGCAGAGGGCACCTGGACAGCGGGTCTCTCGTCAGTAACTGAACTTCTCGGCCTCAGCCTTATCTGGCTCATAAGAGAGCTGATTCTAGAGGAACCTGCCTCTGATGGGGATTGTGAAGGTTCTGGAGGAGATTGGACAGACAGTGGTTCAGCAGCGGCTTCTCCTCGCCTTCTCCGTTTCCTTCTAGGTTTGTCCTCGACAGGAGTAGTAGGAGCGGTGCCCAGACCACCTGTTCGTGCTTGCTCGAACATGTCCCACAGGTGAGCTTCCTCTGGAGTGAGATTCCTCAAGGCTCTTTCCTCTCTCCGTAGTAGCACTCCGCCATTGAGCACATGAGATCTAGAGCGTCGCAGAGACGGCCCCGTTTCAAGCGAGTCAAGGCTGTCGTCAAACACGGCCTGGGCTAGGTCGCTGTCGGTTGTGATAAGGGTATTGGATCTTGGAATGGCTCGAGCGGGCCTCCTTGTCCGAGACCGGCTCGGGCCTGGAGTATAAAGCTCTTGATAGCAGTCACAGTTTGGGCAAAACCATTCAGTCGAGCCTGGCTCATGCGAAGCTGCACCAAGGCAGGAGACATGGAAGGACGAATTACAAGCCACACAGCTGGCCATGGCACGTTGACGAAGAGCATAACTTGCGCTTGAACATATCTGGCATACACCAGCAGGCTGAATGTCTCGATCCTGCTCGATAGGTTCTCTCTGGGGTACCACGTTGGGTGGAATCACGAACTCAGTGGGGATATTGTTGATGGCATCGTTTGGCATAAGGCGATCCTGGACGTTGAAGGATCTTAAAACCGCTTCAGGGTTGCTTTTGACAGCGATATTCACTTTGTGAAACGGCTTTCGGCACGTAGGACACGAGTTCGATTGGGTGCTCCACTGTAAAAGACACTGCTCATGATAGTGGTGAGAGCAGGGTTGCACGATACCTATTATGTCTGGAGGTTTTATTCCCTCAAGACATATGGGGCATTCGAGCGTTTCCATAGCTGAAGTGTTGATTTGTGGTGGATATGTAGAAAATGGTGTAGTGGCGGTCTCGATGGGTGCAGTGAGCCTCTCGCAGTGCATGATGGCAAGATGGAAGGGTCCTACCAGGGATTATCTGAAACTTTCCAGGTGAATAGAAATGGAAATAATTGAGAGTTGAAAGAAGAGTGATACGGTATTTGAATTTAATTATAAGTAAGTATTGGATTGTTTGGGGATTGCTTACAACCAGAGTTGCACAAAGATAGATGCGATTAGGCAAGGTGAGTATGATATGTCAATACATGGATCTTGTTGTAGAGCCAATTTGACAGACTACTATCATTGACTCTTTTTATGTGCTGTGAAATGTGTGTGGACCCGATGTCTTCAGGGAAACTCAAGTTTTGCAACCATTTCCATGAATCAAAAACTGGGTGTCAGGTCGTCAGTCTGTACAATCGGTTCAGCCTATTGACATACTACTTCGTTTAAAAATCAACAATCTATAAACACTCGAAACCAAATCCCTTACCCCGAAGGATTAGTTTATCACTGTTAGTATCAAGTCTGGGAACCAAGAACCCATTTCCGGCGATGTGTCTCAATATCAGCAGAAAATCTATTTTGTCTCAAAACAAACCCAATCCTCTTTTTGAATCTTGACCATTTCTTGTGGTGTATCAACATGATCCGTGCATCTGCTTGATACCCCAGATGGCATCGCGCACATCTAATCTAACTTCAACAAGTTTACTTCCTTAAGTGCACCATGTCTCGCCATCAGTTTGATCTTGTCCAGTGCATGAAGCAACCTGGAACACACATAGGTCTTCTATGTCTACTGTGTGATGGCAGATGCCCAATATGTGACTCGATGGTCAAACCAAAGGCAAAGGTTAGAGTCTGCGATAGCTGCCATTCAGGCAATGCAGGTGAAAGATGTATCCTTTGTGGCCACCATTTGGGAGAGAATGCCGAGTCTGGAACGCCGGCTTACTACTGCTACGAGTGTGTCGTTCAGGAGAAACATAGGGAAGGTTGCCCTAGAATCACCAATGTGGGCAGTTCCAAGGCAGACATGGTATTCAACAAGCGTCCCAACCGGGGGCTCATCACTTGAAATGCTAATAAATATACAGAGAGAACAGCGCTCATTGTGTGCGTCGCTGAATACCCATGTCGATCATGGAGTTAATACCGTCGTGCCATTTCTCCTCGAGATGCTCGTTAATCGGCTGGAAATCGATTTGACGCTTCTTTCGAATATCATTGATATCTTCAACTTGCCTGCGTTTTCGTTCCAACTCGTTGCGATACAGCAGCTCCGTTTTCAGGAGCAGTTCGAGGTGGGCTTCTCGAATGCTACTCATGCTTCCGTCGTTTTGAAGAGCGAGGCGGGAGTTGCGCTCCCGTAGCATCGAATAAGCCAAGGCTGTGTACATGCGGTCCTGGTTGGTGTGGTCTGGGTTATCGCTATCAGCATCATTGTCATCCTCATCGTGGAAATCCGTGTACCTTGACATATCGATACCCTGGATGACAGGTGGCTCAGCATTATCATATTCTGGATCGTTTTGGTCAGCCTGTTCACCCTGTTGGGGCCGGCGAAATCTGTCCATGCTTGAGGAAAGCGGGAGTACGGGGCCTGCTGCTGGGTGTACTTGTGTCGTGTCGAGTTGAGCTACTTCATTTTGGACAAGCTCTTCCACTCTTCTTCTTTCCTGCGGTGTTATGTCATAGTCGATGTCTAGATGTTAGTATATAGTCATAGAAGTGATGAGGGAGCAATACGTACATGGTAAGCCGTCAAGGTTGTCAAAGTGTGTGAAGCTGGTGGGAAGCATAGCAGTGGCTTGGTCAACAAGCTTGGTGTTGTATTGATGGAGTGACTCTTATTTGGGACTTCCTGGAAGTGAATGTAGCCTTAGTCAATCGCTTTTAATGTCCTGATGGGTAAAAAAGATTAGTTGGAGAAATGATCGATATTTGTGTGGGCGCGGCGCATAAGATGAGGGGCTGCCACACAGATACGGGCTCTTGGTCGGTCATAAGCGGTCGGCTCCGTCGGGCTATTTGAAAATATATAAAAAGCTTTCAGATTAATTTGAAAGAAAAATTTAGTCTTGTCGACCGACTACTCATGCCTGTAGTGAGGCGAAGCCGTGTTGACGTCTGAGTCAGCCATACCGCTGTGTATGAGATCGCAAGGGCACTCACGCAAAAATGTAGTGCTAATGTATACTTTATATTCCAGCTACTTCCAAAAGTATCTGAATGCAATTTAAATGAAGATCAATTAGTTGCTCAAGTGGTTGAGTGCCCTTGTTGACGGGATTAAGCAAAAGATGAGCCTACGGAAGCCGGCTTTGTGATCCATTTTCACGCAATTCAAACTCTTCCGCTAACACACGGTGGACATCTTCTACATGTATCGCCCACATTACAACCCGCCAAGGCTTCTTCTCTCCATCCTTTGATTCCGAAGGCATCTCCTCACTCTAGACTCCCATAAAAAGCAGCCTATGCTCTACACTGGATTTCGCCAATTATAATATTTTATACATGAAGCTTGAAGCTTATTTCTCCAAAACCTCAGCGTCGTACTTCTGCTTGAACCAAGCGATGGACTCCTCCTGGTTGGTCTTGTGGGAGTTACCAACTGCAGCTCTGCATCTCTTTCTTCTGGCAACTCTGGCACCGTGTCTACCCATGACAACGTAGAAGTCCATACCGTAAATACCGATACCTGGGTCGTACTTGATACCCAAGTCAATGTGCTCGTCAATACCGAAACCGAAGTTACCAGTGGCAGAGAAGTTTCTCTTCTTCAACTGGAACTCCTTGACTCTCAAACCTCTCTCCAAGATCTCCTCGGCCTTAGGACCTCTGACGGTAACGTGGACAGAGATCTTCTCGTTTCTTCTGATACCGAAGGTTCTGACGGTGTATCTGGCCTTAGACTGGACTGGGGTCTGACCGGACAACTGCTCCAAGACCTTGGAGGCTCTGGTCAATCTGTCACCGGACTCACCGACACAGATGTTCAAGACCAACTTCTCGATACGCAACTCACGCATAGGGTTCTGAGCAGACTGACTGTTAGTATTCATGATCAAGGGCTTGCGTTTCGACAATGAAGGGAGCGATGTGACTTTGTAAATGGGTGGGACTTTTTATGTGGATCTATCTGCGATCTGTCATTTCCTTCACTGTTCATTTAGCGTTATCGACGACGTTTGACATACCATTTTGGCTTTAGTTTGTAGTTCTGGATAAGAGCTTTTTTTTTCCCCTACTAAAATTTTCAGTGTAGGCAGACCGAAGGTGCGAATTGAGGTGTGCACGTAAGTTGATGTGATCACGTGTAGCTGTACGGTTTAGGGTGCGAGCCCTAAGGTATGGTAGCTCTTAAACTGCAACTTAGACTGCCACAATTTGATTTACAAGGTTTATCTGCTGCATGATGCTGTATTATTCGTTTTATACTTCGTGTCTTGCCCGCCTTATGGCGTCTACTCATATCGCCTGCTTCCTCAACCGTCAACATTGTTGAAGGACTTCTCCTTCTCCTTGATGTCGTAAAAGATATCGCCCACATTGTGGTTGCCGTGGTATACCCATCCATCCTCGGTGACATGGTATAGGTTGATCGAGCCACCGGAGTAGGCGTCTCTGTGTGTGGCAGCCAAAATACTTCTCTTACCCAAGTACAATGCATCCTCGACGCTCAACTCCCACTTGTACTCAGAATCCAAGACACCGTAAGCGAATGTCTGACCGGAACCGACACAGAAGAGGTCACCTTTCAATCTTGTGCCATCAGAGTCAACGTAGTAGATGGTTGGACCCTCCTTCTTCGTGTAGCCACAGACCATGGTACCCATCGACAAGCCCATGCCCTTATATTGATACACCAAGTTTCCTAAGATCTTAGAAGCGGCAGCCACTGATATACGCTCCTTCTCACGCAACTCATGTAGTCTACACTGCGTACCCAACCAAGTCTCCCAATACTGACAGTCGGCGGCACCACCGGCCATTGTACCCAACAAGAAGGGGTTGATTCTGATAACCTTGTTCACAGTCTGCGAGGCGACCCAGTCACCAGCAGTAGCTCTGGAATCGACTGCGACAACAATACCACCTTGGAATCTAAACGCCAAGGTTGTCGTACCGTGTGCAATCTTGATCTTACAGTCAGGGTTGGAAGCGTCATCTGTGTGTGCTCTCAAGAATTCCGTAGGCTTGGAAATAGGAGGCAATTGCATTTGTGGAGCCAAGCCGAATTGTTCTTGTTGAGCCAACCCATCTGTAGCACCATGGAATTCATTGCGAAGCGCATTGGCGTTTGAATTCGTGAACTGCTTTGAGATTGAGTTCATGCTGATTTCGAGGTACTTTTAGGTTGATGTGTTGTGCTTTCGAAATGAGCTAGATCTGGGGTTTGGTGTAGTTGTTGCCACTCTCTTGAAGTGAGGTCAGATGCATGTGCAGGTCGCACCAGTAGAAACACCTTGATAAGCCCTACTTGGGCATACTCGAGTCAAACTACATATTTCTTGATCTTTCTTATGATTATTGTACAGATGACGGGCTTTTATCTCCTTCTATGGTTCTCTTTTGTTTTTGCTGTCTGTCCTACCTTGCGTTGCAATGGCTGCAAATTACTCAAGCTTGATCGACTTCAGCGGATCCTCCCCAGTTTCCTCAGCGGGCCTTTTCTCTTGTCTGGGTTTGTTGGACAAAAACAGAGGCCCCTTCAGCAACGCTCCAGGCTTGCTAGGGTTCTGTGGTCTTGCCATCCCGCTAAAGTGTGGACGACTCAATCCTCCTGAGTAACTAGGCTTGGGTGTGCCACCGGCTGGAGAATTAGGAGTTGCCGGTCTTGAAGCAGAGCTGGTGCTGTCTGTAGATGCGGGAGGCTTTTGCACCAGACCAATGTTAGAAGCAGCAGGCGATGCTGTTGGCACAGGCGTAGACTCTTTGCTAGTGGGGTTGGACAGCTTACCTTCAATCTCTTTGATGGACTTGGTCAATGCAATGTCAAGAATCTTACTGACTTGCTGAGGTGCCTTTTCAACCAAGAAACTCAATGCATTGTCACCACAACCAGCTTTAGCACCAATGGTATTGACCTGTGCAATGGTAGTAGCCAATGCCTTGGTGATGATGTTAGTTGTAGTAGCAGTATTGTAGGAGAGTTTTCTGGCTTTGTACAAAGTGAAAAGCTCCTTCTGCAAATAGCCAAGAGACTTCTTCGTATCTGCATTCATCGGCAACAGTTTTGAAACCAGACCAGAATTCGTGTTAGCAGAAACTGCAGCTGCAGCTGCGGCAACGGGCTGAGGTGTAGGAGAGCTTCTTTCAGTCTTTACATCACTGTTGATGTTGGTCAGTGAGTTAGTGGCTGATCTATTAGCAGCAAGCTGATCTTTTATGCTGTTGCTTTGTTCGGCTGAGTTCACAGTAGGTGAGAGACTCAGACGTGGCAAGTATGATGACTGGTTCAAGGCGCCTGGCGAGTCTCGTTTGATCTCGCTGGCAAGTTCAGCAATGGACTTGGGCTTCTGTCCCGGAGCACCATTTGGCATTGGTGGTGACAGATCACGGGATGTCGGATAGCGTGGCTGGCCAAAGGAAGACGCATATGGGGTCATGAATGGTCGACCAACAGCGCCATACTGTGGAGTCAGCTGTTTCAGACGAAGTTCAACTGCCTTCAAAGCAGCCTCCTTGGCCTTGGCCATTGCGACCTCTTGCTGTTTCTTTCTAACACGCTCTTTCTCGGCTAAGTAATCATCGTCGATCACCCACAAGTGTTCAGAATCAAGGCCTCCTTTGTACTCTCGCTTAAACATTTTATGGGTCTTCAAATTATGGGTTATCATAGATTGCCAGCCGTCAGGACAGTATTGGTAGTAAGGATAAAATTCCTTGATTCCGTCACAGATCTCACTGAAAGTGAAACCTGACTTGCGAGAATTGGGTCCTCTCAACACACTGGTGATCATGGCCGTGATGCTAACCGTTGGCTTCGATTTATACTGATCTGGAATATCTTTGTTGCTTTGTGACTTCGGTCTCTTAATGCTAGGAGCATCCTTCCGCCTGAGTGGGATCTTGGGCTTGTTCAGTGGTATGTCCAATGTTTTGAAAACGCAAACAGGTGGCCGCTGAACATTTCCCACCCCTGTAGAAATCGCCTTGAATGGGACTGTAGCACTTTTTACTGGAACTGTGCTGATCGTTTCCACTTCGACCTCTAGCTTAGGTGGTGGAGGCCGTGTTGGCATCATCATTGGGTGGTACATTGAATTCCTTGCCCCTGTAGGATATCCAGCAGGAGATCCGTATGGCGAATTATAACCTTGTGGATAAGCACCCGAATTTGGGTAGCCGTATATTGGACCCACAGGTTGTCTTCCATATGCCCTATTAGCAGGAGGTTGTATCTGAGCAGGTTTGCCCATGCGAGGACCAGCAGGACGGCCCATGAGCGGGGCGTTTTTATTATCTGCTGTGTCAGTGGCGAGGGTTGTTCCGTGCCTGCCGTAAACACCCTGTTTGTTGTCGATGGCATCCTTTTCTGGATGCTGGCCGTCTATAAGTGGGGCCAAAGATGCAATCTCTTGGTCAAGGACGCTCATATCGACGTCAACGTCCTTTCGGTCCTTATCTTCAACACCAATTCCCTGCAGCAAATTATGCTGTTTTACTAGCTCATCAAGCTCATCTTCTTCTGCTTCAAGATTACCCAGCTTGAGGAGTTCATTGACCTCTTTATCAATAGGGTCACTTTCGTCGTCATCCCCGATGTCCTCAAGCTCTTTAAGAAGGGCAGTAATCTCGTCATTAGTCGATGATGCAAGAGATTTGCGTCTAGCGTTAGAAAGCCTTCTGACTATATCAGCTCTCAGGTTCCTGCGAGCCTTTTTCTGCTCGTCAGTGAGACTCTTTTTCCTATTTGGAGAAGCAGGGTTCAGGTACAAGTTGGACCGTAGGTTGATGGCATCACTTGGGTTAAAGGGCTTGGCAGGTGTAGCATTCTTCTTTTCCGGAGGTTCGAGTGATGGTAGCACAAAGGTGAACGGAATATCACCAATTTGAATTTTCGTATTATCCACAAGCGGCACAGTTATGCCTGTTTCGACGAACTGGTCATCTACAAAAGCACCGTTCCGGCCTAGAATGGAGATCTCAAATCTCTGCGTACCGAAGTTGTAAAATATCTTAGCATGCCGCCTGGAGATGGCCTTCTTCGATGACAAGTGAACATCCACAGCGTGATGGGTAGGTGCAGCGTCTTCGACGGCTTTTCTTCCTAACACCACTTGGAGTGTCTGAACGAAAAAGGTGTAGTTTTCAAAGTCGAGTCTTGCATAGGCTGATATCTTCAGTGTCTCTGAATCCAGTTGTTCGATGGTCGAGCTGAGTGCCGCTTCCGATGTTACAAAGTTCGGATTTTTTCGTAGTAGGTCATTGTTCACAATCAGTTTTAGCTCTCCCAGAGGAGTAGGCAGATGAGACATTCTTGGAGTGGCATCGGAATCTAGCTGTTTCGTTGCAGGTAGCGTGGACCGCGGGCTTGTGGCAGAGTGGTCAGTGTGAGCTTGCCACGTGCTCATTTTGGAGTCTTGCAATCTTATATAATGGTCCTTGACAGTATAAGTTCTGTTTTAGGATTCAACAGTTAGCGATGGAACGTGGTATAAGGTGTATGTATGTTTTCTCGCTCATCTCAAGGTTCGTACAGGAGACTCATCTTGGTCGATTTGGTTGGAGGTCTTCAATTCCGTGGTGTAGGTTCAAAATGAGGGGCTTTTTATGTCAGTCGAGATTACTTAAAAGAGAGGGGCCGACTCTTCTTTGTACTACTAAATTTTATTGTTTTTCACATTTTGAGTTCTCATTTTGTTCGAGATGAGGTGAGAGAGAAGAACAATGCGAACCTAGTACTCAGAAGATAAGGGGGAAGGCCTCACAAGATAAGAGAACAAACAAAAACTAAAATTTGTGTAAAATGCAAACAAGCAGAATACTGAAAATTCAGTGTCAGCTTAGCCATCCGATCGGCTTCATGGTATTGAATTTATATTTGGCTTGCATGCGACAGATTTAGGGCCAACTGGTCTGATGTAGACAAACAGAGTCAAGGGAAGTTTCATTCAAAATTCAAGAAAGATCATTTCTAGAATAATTGGATGATGAAGTTGACTAGTGTTGGGCCACTGGTTCAGATCGCTAATCCAGGGTCGCCTACAAGCGGGCTAGTGAATGGCTGCAAAACGATTGCAACAATTCGGTTCGTCCAATTCAAAGAAATGGGCTTCATTTCCATGATTAAACAAACATGTTTAAGCCAAAGGACCTTTTAAATAATCGAAACGCCTATTCGTATCAAGGTTTCTTGAGGAGCCTTTGGAGCTACCCTTCGATAGACCTGTACAGAAAAGTGATGAGTACAGAAGAGGTTCAAGATCTGATTTGATTGACCTATATCAAAATGGTACGTAAAGACGTTAAAACCTCTGATTTCATCTAGCAACTAACATTAAAGTCTATAAAAAAGAAAGCCGGACTTAGAGCTAAGTCGTCCAAGAGGACTTCGATTGCTAGTAAGATCAAGGAGTTTAGGGAGGAACAGGAACCCAAGAACGACTACGAAGAGAATCCTCTTCTCAAATTGCTGCAAACCACAAAGAAGGAGAAGCAGAAGAACAAGACTTCCGACTTTAACGAGAGGATCTTGGCGAAGACCACATTCAATCTTTCCGGTGGGATCTCCAAATCTGCAACTAGAAGAAGGAAGAGAAAGGCTAAGGAGAACCTCAAGCCTAAGATGGATGATTTGCTTCTGAGTCTTCCAACAGAAACGCTTAATCTCGTTGACGTCAAGCAGAGTTCTGGTTTCATTGCTGCAAAGAACAAGGATGCCAACAAGCCTAATCCTCAAAAGCAAGGCGGCCACGCAAAACTATTGCAGATGGAGAACAGACAATTCAATAAGGTGCTCACGGATAAGCAGTTCAAGGCTTCTCCGTTTGATGCTTTGAAGCAGGCTATCCAGAACAATCAAAGGTGAGACACCACCTGCTCGCACGCATTAATGGCAGATCGACCCAAAATGCTGAGTTTGATTTTAACGCCGGCAGCGGGCACTCTCTACCATCACGGCCATTTCTTACGTGAGCCTTAAAATTGTTTTGTTTAACCCACAACAGAATGAATTCTCTCGAGACGAGCTCGCTGCACGAGGAAGCCGAGAATGCATGGTTGGCCATTCCGTCAAGCTCTCGCCTAAGAACAGCCAGGAGAAATATCTTGCGTTGTCGATCGTTGCCCGAAGCAAGCCCATGGCTGCCGAACAATCTGCCATTAACTTTAAGGCGGTCATCAATCGTGATCCGATTTGTCCTTGACCCCAAATTACCATGGCTACAGCTTACAACGTGGGCTTGTGAGTGGCACTTCGTGTGTCTTTGACCTCTCCTTCAACGGAGCAATCTGGACCTTTGCCTGCAAAACATGAGACACCGTGGGCTTATTGTCGTCTAATTTTATGTCAGAAACCCCCATGAATTTGTCGTTACACAATGGTAGTGGGTGGGCTCGCCAAAGTCAGCCCCAGACCAGCTCGCGCCCTTGACCTGCCCTTGCCGCACATTCCCAGCGGCTGTTTGGCCCAATTGGGAAAGCGACGATTGAAATCGAGTTACGTGGGCTTCGCAAAAACCTTAATGAAAAAAAATAATCTCATCAAATTCTAGTGTCCCTCTTGTTGTCAAACTCTAACTTGTCATGCTTCGTCTGTATCCTGGTGCCTTTAGGCGGAAAAAGCGCGCCCCACCTCTGCGAGATGGTGTCTTTCTGCAGTGAAGTATAAACACACTGGCGTCTAGCAAAACAAAGTGCGATACAGAAAAAAAGCCGTCTGTGCGTAAACATAAACAACACAGCACTTGCTTGCAAATAGTGCTGCTCCCGAATTACCACTTTTTTCCACACCAGGGCCCCACGACACTGCCATGGGTGAAGCGCTCCTCCAATGGGACTGTGGCGAGCACAGCTTCAACTTGGACTCTGAGGATACCACCATGCCGAGGCTGGATCTCTTTGCCTACAACAACCATAACGAGAGCATTTTCGATGATTATCGATACTTCCCAGGACTCAAGCGGGATCATGAGTCGGTGGTGAAGTTTGATGCCAGCAATGACGAGTTTATCAACCACGCTACCCTCAAGGCGTTGGTGGTTCAGCTCACGTCTCCTGAGGTGATTGACTACAACCTAATTTGTGACTTCTTCTTGACCTACAGAACCTTCACTGATAGCCATACCGTGCTCAATCTCTTGCTTACAAGGCTCATATGGTCTCTCCAATACATCAATTCCAAAACAGAGGACACCCAGCACATTGGTCAGCTTGTCTTGCTACGTACGTTTGTTGTGTTGAGACATTGGGTGTTGAACTACTTCCTTGACGACTTTGACGCTGATCCCAAGCTCGGTGACACCTTAGTGTTCTTCATGAACCAGATCACAAACGAGTCAGCTTTCGTCCGTGACGACATGGTTTTCGAACGCAAGATCATTTCTGACTTGAAGACCCATTGGCTTTCCCAGGTTGAAGAATTCTACAACGCCGGCTTGTCCGACCAAAATGTTTTTGAAATGACCCTTCCCTTGCTCTCAGAGGTGGCTAACTTCAGGAAGTTGCCCAAGCTGAGCACGCAAACATCGCTTCGTACAAACCCATCGTTCAGACGGTCTGCTATGCTCTCGCTTTACGACCAGCGAGCTCACTACAAATGTCTCATCCATGACGAGTCAACCACTAATGACGAAAACCCCCAGCTTTCAATTAATAATCTATTGTTCCAACACAAGTCGTCTAGATCTTCGTTGAACGACAAACTCTCAGAATTTCAAGGCAAAAACCGCAAGGCGACACGCAAGCCCTTGGCTCCTATCCAGCATCATAATAATCCCAAGCATAATTACAAGGGTCTCAAGGACTCTTCGTTGGCATTGAAAAAGACCTCGAAAACGTCCGCAGATGCAGACGAAGCTGAGACGCCTTTCACTTCCTCTGGCTTTTCCACTAATGGCCATGTTAAGCTTCCATCATCAAGAGTGTCCACGATACTTCCGCCCACACCGGTGAAGAAGATGGATATCACATTGAAGCACACACCAACACGTTCAGATTCTAGAAGGAGGCCAAACTTTTCAGACGGCTCCGTGTTCAATGAGATGGATAGAAAGACTTCCATCAAGAAATTCGTTGACGGATGGAAAAAGTCTTTCAACGAAACTAAATCCGAATCTCCGTTCCTGAGTCCGAAGCCTTCTAATGCATCATCGTTCAAGACTAGCGTGCAATCAATGCCAGAGACGCTACAAGTTGGGAACCGTGTGGATATTCTTAGCGCAAGGATTGTCGATGAGCTTGAGTATCTCATTCACTATTACATCGCTGAGCAGAGCAATGCCATAACAGAGGCTGAGGATAGAGATGACATAAGCCGATCTGAAATTAGATTTGAGAGTCCGGCCAAGGAGTCATTTGTCGATGTCAATGTGAATGTCGATGATGATAAGAGTAATATTTCACCAACGAAACCAGATGTGCAAGAGGATGTCACCAACGATGACATATCGATGCAAGATATGCCCGATTTAAGTATCGACAGGATCGATAACTTTTTCAAAAGCAGCACTAGTCAAGGCGATAGGTTGTCCGAGCAAAAGAATGATAGATCGAAAATAAGTTCTTTCTATGTTGGACAGAATGTGTCTGGAAGTTCGTCTTTTGGGAGAGTGGCCAGCCTCAATTGGAACGATGAAGGCAATCTTAATTTGGAACATTCTGAAGAGCTTGATGAATCCCTCACGAATGATGAAGTATTTAAAGAAGACGCCCTTCGAGCAGAACGGATGATCAAGTCTGGGACACAATATTTCGATGTTCCCAGCGATAATGAGAGCAACGCCAAGTCAAACTCATCCATCTCGACTCCAAGTGATATCGCAAATTACAAAGACGAGGTTGTTGACTTAAATATTGCCATGAGTCCTCAATCCATGAAGAGACAAGTGACAATGCAGCGTATCAACCGATGTGATTCCCTGAGCATTTCGATGGGCAAGCGCTATTCAATGATGCTGAGAAACTCCAGCGGGTCCATGCTTAAAAGAGAATCGATAAAATCATACCTCAGTTACGATTCAGCATACTCAATCGCAGGCTCGGAAGTTAAGCCCGTGGAGGGTGGCAACTTGAAGAAGAAGCACGCCATTCAGGATTTGAGAAGACTCGCCCAGCATGATGGGAACGAAGCAGGCTTCATGGAGTCATGCGAATTTCAGAATGGATCGCTCTCACAATGGAAAGGCACGAGATCAAGTCACTTTTCTTCCAGATCATCCATCAGAAAAAGTGTGAGGTTCAGTACCCTTTGTGCATTAACTGAGTTGCCTTTCAATCACTGCCGTGACAGCTATCAATCTGGCTCTTTGCTCGATAGAAACAGCCATTCGGCCAAACTGTCTGCCATAGATGATAGCTCAGTGTTCTCCATCGCTGCAAAAGAGAAGGTTGATCGTACTTCCAAGGCTGACCATAAGAGCGTCAGTGATGAATCCTCATCGAACTCCGTTGCAATTCCAGGGATCAGCAGCTACGTTTTGAAAGAACTTGCTGCTATTCCTGACGAGTCGTTCAATTCCGCTACCAACCCAATCCAGAACGCACTTTCAAAATTGGAAGGAAGAGTCAGACTCGTCAAATCAAAGTCTGGCTATACAATAGAAAGGAAAGACGGCGGCAAACACCAAAGTATAATAAGTACCCAACCTGCGGACGAGGGAACCCGAATAACTTTCGAGGATGATAAGAGTATGGAAGAAGACGAGGAGGGTGAAGCAAACGACATTCATAACAACACAGAGGATATCTTGGCTGAAATTAACAATGCTGTGACTGAGGATGCAATTGAATATTCCTCAGATGTCGAGAAAGAGTTTGAGGAAAAGCCTCTTACCCCTATCAAGA
This sequence comes from Candidozyma duobushaemuli, assembly GCF_002926085.2. Taxonomy (NCBI): domain Eukaryota; kingdom Fungi; phylum Ascomycota; class Pichiomycetes; order Serinales; family Metschnikowiaceae; genus Candidozyma; species Candidozyma duobushaemuli. Next base: position 3,144,693 of record NW_020289895.1, read on the forward strand.
CAAGAGTTAGATCTGCGCTTAACATGCCATCCGCAAATCACAACATGAATACCTTCTTGATGAGCGGAACCAACAGTGAGAATGCTAGTCCATTTTCAGTACTTTCGCCAAAAGCCGTTTTGGATCGCTATTGTCTTGGGTCTGAGCATCTTACGATCCACAACGTCATGGAGCATTCCTCGCACGTTTCTTTTGTTCTAAGCTACGATTCCAAGTCTTTGGCTGAGCACTTCACTATGATTGAAAAGGATATGCTTCAGGATATCGATTGGAAGGAGCTCATCGAATTGAACTGGAACAAAGAGCTCACACCGGTCAACAGTTGGTTAGAGATCATTGTCAATGACAATTACTATACACAGAACAAGGGTGTGAATTTGGTGATTGCCCGTTTCAACTTGATGGTGAACTGGATTATATCTGAGATCTTGCTTACGAAGGCGGAGAGCGAGCGCATAGCCATCATGTCGAGATTTATTCATGTTGCACAACACTCGCAAATCACGCAGAACTTCTCCACATTGATGCAAATAATATTGGCTTTGACCAGCGAGAAGATCAGCAAGTTGAAGGAGACATGGAAGAAGCTTCCTCCTGGTGACCTCTTGACATTGAAGAATTTGGAAGAATTGACGTCGCCGCTCAAGAACTTCATCAATATTCGTCTTTGCACTAATCAGGTAAGACCCTCCATTGGGTGCATTCCGTTTGTCGGTCTTTATCTTTCGGACTTGATCTTTAATGCCGAGCGTCCTAAATTTGTGAAGCGCCAACAAAAGCCTCTAGATCCACCAGCCAGGGGCGGAACGGCAAGTGCCTCCGAGAGGAGTGTCACGATAGGGGACTCGACTACGGGGCTGGACGCGGAATTGGAGTCTGAGAGGCTCATTAACTTTTCTAGATTCAGAACTTCGGTGCACATTGTGAAGTCACTCTCGCAAAGCATTGAGTGGTCGAGAAATTACGACTATCCAGTGGATGAGGAGTTGCTCCGCAAGTGTCTCTACATCAAGTCACTTGACGAAGAGGAGATGAACTACTGTGTAAAGAATGTGGTCACCTAATCGTTATCAGTAAATAGAACAATGCAGGTGAATACAGAGGAGGGGAGGAATCTTGTTGGGCACACCCGAGGGTCTTTTGCCTAATTACGAGGTCTGCGTCGAGGGTCATACCGAGGGTGACCGAGGCTTGGCCGAGGGTAGCAAGCCGCTCCAAGTCAGGGACCCAAAGGTGGTGAGGCAGTTCCGTTTGCCCCACAAGACCCGTACACCGCATTGCTCCATATTCCGAGGGTGGAGCAGACACAGGTAAAATAGTAGACCAACAAAACCTTCCCCACGCTCTATATAGCACGCTTTATCAAGTCTCGAGATCCGCTTCATCTCAACACCATCTTTTGGCAAAATGGGAAGAAAAAAATCACCAGCGCTTTGGATCTCGGCTGTTGTCGCTACGTCGGTGGCAGCAGCTGGTTACGAGTTTTATAAGTACCTTACCAAGGACGAGGAGCAAACGATTAGTGCCTCCAAGTACACGAACAAGTCCATTGCATTGACGTTGCTGCATTCGGTGCTCAGCTCCGACTTGCCCCTAGAAGAAATCATCATGAACCTGCAAAACGTCACCTTCATTTTACCTCCACATCTCCTGGTTGACGACTTGGCCGGGAACATCGACACTCTGCAGAGCGGATTGTCCCAGACACTTCTCAACAACTACAAGCTACTCAGGTGCCTGAATTTGGACGGCTACTTCCACATGCTCAAGAACCTAAAGCCGGACACGCTAATCGTGTGTGCGGACGACTTGGGCATTCATGACAAGATGCCCAAGGACTTGCCCCGCTTTGTTCCTGAGGTTGTCACTTTGGATCAGAACAAGGAACGGGTTCTGTCGATCTTGACCAAGGTGTTTTTGAGATAGCCCTTTTATTATTTTACCAGCACAGCCGAGCCGGGCCCGGCCGGGTGCAAATAGGTCACTATATTCATTCATATACTAACGTAGCTAATTAACGGCCAGCCAATCTGTCCTTGTTGGCGATCTGGTCAATAGAAACACCGAACATCAACTCGCCCAAGTCAGTAGACACCTCCAACAACTTGGCGGGGTCGTTGTAGTGGGTCACAGCGTCCACAATGGCCTTGGCCAACTTCTCCGGGTTTTTGGACTTGAAGATACCAGAGCCCACGAAAACACCATCGCAGCCCAATTGCATACACAAGGCAGCGTCAGAAGGAGTGGCAACACCACCAGCGGCAAAGTTCACCACTGGCAACTTACCCTCGGCATCAATGAGCTGGTCCAAAAGCTTCTTTGGCACTCTGTACTCGTCAGCCAACTTCTGCAAGGCGTCGTGGTTGCCAGCCAAAGACAAGACGTGCTTGATCTGGCTGGTGACAATGCGGATATGCTTGATGGCCTCAGAAATGTCACCGGTACCAGCCTCACCCTTGGTTCTCAACATGGCGGCACCCTCGTTGACTCTTCTCAAGGCCTCACCGAGGTCCTTGGCACCACACACAAATGGAACCTTGTAGTCGTTCTTTGGGATGTGGTGGGACCAGTCAGCTGGGGTCAAGACCTCCGACTCGTCGATGTAGTCCACCTCCAAAGCTTGGAGGACCTGGGCCTCGACAATGTGACCAATACGGCACTTGGCCATCACGGGGATCGAGACGGACTCAATGATGGACTTGATCATCTTTGGGTCACTCATACGGCAAACCTGGCCGGAGTTTCTCATGTCAGCTGGGATTCTCTCCAACGCCATGACGGCACAAGCACCGGCCTTTTCGGCGATCTTGGCCTGCTCGGGCGTGACAACGTCCATAATAACACCGCCTTTAAGCATCTGGGACAAACCGCCCTTCAAAACAGATTCAGACATGAGAAGAGTAAGTGGTAGGAAAAGAGTGGTGGGTGAAAAGTGTGGAAAATGACTAACGTTTTTTCATCAGAGTCAGCGCGCGAGTATGCGCATACATGGCGTTAGTCAAACGTGGGGCAGAACCCTGGAGTCCGAGAGGGCAATTGGTGATGAAATGCCCCGCAATAAGGGCTGACTTTCTTAAAATAATACTAATTGGTCAATCTTTCGGTGAAATTTGGGCTGAAAACCTCCATTTTCCGTTGTCTTGGCAACCGGTTGGGCATTTCGATCCACCCAAAACCATCTGCTGGATAGCCGCTCTGCTCGCTCTTCCTTGCCGCAAGGGTACCTACGGCACTGGGGTAACGACCCCTAACAGGATTCCCGGGTCCCGGGGAAAACTCAAAAAATGGTTTTATATAAATAATCCCGCTTGCGGTGATGAATGCCATTAGCGGCTTACCCTTTCTTTTCTATCGCCCCATTCTGTCTTGATCCGTTGACTCTGTCTGACTTTGTGAGCTTTTTTTTTCACTCGCACTGATAAGACCCACAATTGTCTATTCTTCCTACTTGATCTCATGACACAACAATTTACCGTGGGGGTGTTGGCTCTACAGGGAGCCTTCGCTGAACATTTGGCTCATTTGGCTCGTGCCGCTGACGAGTCTCCCATCCTTCACAAACACACCTTCTCGTTCGTCGCTGTGAGAACCCCAGAGGAGCTCGCCAAGTGCCATGCCTTGGTCATTCCCGGAGGCGAGTCTACAGCAATGTCTTTGATTGCCGAAAGAGCCAAAATTCTCGAGCCTCTTCGGCAGTTTGTCGCTGAAAAGCCCGTTTGGGGCACCTGTGCCGGTCTAATCTTCATGGCCTCCTCCATCACCAACGCTAGACCTCACCAGCACGCCTTGGGTGGTCTTGCCGTTCAGGTGGCTCGTAATGCCTTCGGCAGACAGCTTGGCTCCTTCCTGTGCAACAGTGACTTTTCAGCTTTTGCGCCGCTGCTCAAGTCCTTCAACACCGTCTTCATTAGAGGACCTGTGGTTTCTGCGGTGGCTTCCAAGGGTCAATGGAAGGAAGTTGGACCCGAGCTTGAGCACAAGGCTTTGTTGGAGGCTGCCACAGTTGTTGAGGCTGAATGCAAAAACGAGGCTCCGGTGGAGATTTTGCACGAGTTGGACAACGGCTTGGTTGTAGCTGTGCGCCAGGGCAAGAATTTGGGCACTTCATTCCATCCTGAGCTTGCCAACGATGCTCTGTTCCATGCTTGGTTCTTAGAGGAGTTTGTGGTTGGCGAGGTTCAGGCCTGATAGAGGATGATTTAGACATATCGAGCGGCCATATATAGAATTACCGCAATTAATGAAATATCAGAGCTCAAAGCTATAAGACGTAGGTATGTGGTTGTCGGTTTTTCAATCCTCCATCAGATAAGCCCATCACCGTGATGGCTTCCTCATGAACTCCGCCGCAAGGCTATCACTTTGTCCGAACAAACAATATTTTTCATAAAGATCAAATCAATTTGCTCAAAATTCAATTTTGTCCGCCCCCCCCCCCCCCCCCCCCCCCTTCGTAGTTCTACCTTCACCGTGGCAGCTTGGTGATATATCGCTACTACTGCATCTGTTCTCACATAGATCAAGTACTCCATCTTCTGCTATGCAGCATGCCAGATGGACCAACGGCAGGGCTAAAGCCTCAGTCACCGATAATGATGACCTTACAAAATATCTACGAAAGTCACCAGAGGTACCAATGGGCAGCCTTCAGCCCAAGGCTTCCACATTGACTGTGGGAAACATGTCTCTAAACACTCCAGGAAGCACCCTTACAGTGGGCAAGCACAAGGTCACTACATCTACAGGTATTCGACATGGACAAAACTTCCGAAGTTTCACTGACCCCGTTGCATACAATAAGCAAAACGCCAGGAACATCAATTCCAGCCAGGTAAGTGCTAGCGCTCTGGTGGATGATACTACCCTGGATGACCCGATCCAGCTTACAGTGTGGTTTCACGAACCACGGTCTTATACGGAAGATGTAGTCATTGATGCATCTGCTGTGCCAGGTGTCAAGGAGGGAGGGATCTACTGCCTAGAGCCGGTACTCAAGGACGATCAGCGCAGAACAAAGCCCAGGCGGTTTGTTTTCACTGCTTTGAAAGAAAACATCATCAGAGATTCGAATGCGAAAGCGAAGACTAATCTTCAAATCTCGCTTCTATCGACGCCACTTCAGAAGCTTCTAGATATCCCTCCTCGGTCTCCGGTGCTGCTACAACGTATCAGAGACACCTCTGAGGTGGAGCTAGACACAGTCGAAATATACCTTAAGGATGTCAATTTCCCTCGAGACTCGCAATGGGGATTGGCTTCAGCTTTCGTTGGGAAATGCTGCTATATGGAACAGCGAGTACTCTACTTGGGCAATAGGGTGGGTCAGATACGACTGACATTCAAGGATGGAAAGAAGCTTTTCAGCGGCTACGTGGGTGAAAAGACAAACATAATCTTCCGTTCAGAGAGTGCCAAATTAGTGTTCCTTGTACAGATGTCCAGAGAAATGTGGCATTTCGAGGAGAACGGAGAGATAATGTTCCACAAGCTTGTCAACACCCTCTTCCCTAAAATTTTTAAGAAGTGGCTCTCTGCTAGCGCACACCATTCCATCACAATTGTGCTCTTCACGAGCATTGACCTTACACAAATACCTTGGATTTCATTGGGACCTGGCGAGCGTCCATCAAAGTCCCAAGAATATTATAGGGTAGTGGTTGACCAGGTCAGTGTATTTAGTTGGGACAAGATCATGGCCAGTTTGCGGTTGGAATTTGCCAATTTCAAGCGTGATGTATTGGTGCACCTTACCGACAACTACTACAAAATCTCTGGTGAACCATGTCCTGCTGTCAAAGGCGACTTGTTGGAGGCCGTCAACTTGACGATCAGTCTCTTTTGTGACAGATTCAGAAATACAGATTTACGACACACAGTTAACCACATGATCGTCATCACTTCAGGTACCGGTCTTTACGATGTCGATTACGACCTTATGCTTGAAACGTCGAAAAAGATGTTCAGCTTGGATTGTGCGCTCGATGTTATATCCTTGAGTCAGCCTCCATTACACACTGTTCCATTGTTGAGATTCCGAGATACAAAAGGTCTTGTGGGTCATTGTGTTCCGAAATGGTGTGATATATCTTTCTACACTGATACTGACGAATGGTCTTCTCAATGGATCCCTCGTTGCAAAATCTATGAGCTTCAGATGATGGGTGTGATGGAGAATGAGATCAACGAGATACTCATTGACCGGTTGACTCTTCGAAGAGACATGCCTGTCGTTGAAGCAATGGACATTTATGACGAAGAAGCATTCAAACCTATTTCGAGAAAGCGAACAATTCCCGTGAAGAAGACCAATTCAGGAAACATTTTACTAGAGAAAAGAAGCACGGCCACGCTCTCTCTTATGGGTAAGTTCCCCTTGTCGACCATTAATATTCCACAACTTGCGCCAGAGTCTGCAAAGTCTAATGTCTCAACAACTACATCGGCTGTCCACGGAACAGTTCTGAACATACCGTCTGACACCTCCGCATTATCGACTTTGTATACCTTGAACCGTACAGTTGACGAGCCACAAAATCGTGGTCCTGCCTTGGGAAGAAAAAGATCGACCACGCCATCCGAGGCGAGTATTTCGCTGGCAATCAGAACTCATCCTACAAGAAGATTTGAACAGGTGATTAGACCCAAGATTCTCAAACCGCCTGACACCAAGAAGCGCAGAAGCAAACGGAGCTCCAATGATGGTACATTGGAGAAATTGAGCAAAAGCAAAATAATCTCAACCGAGGAGAAGGAGCGAGAAGAACGTCTAAAAAATAACCCTTACTGGATGAAGATCTCCAATCCATCAAGAGAGTTGGCTTCAGAAAGTATTCGATGCAGCAGATGGGCCGATGTGTTTCCACCTAAAATCAAGAGAAAACTAGTCAAATGGAGATCTCTAAAGGCGCCAGCGGCTCTACCCATTGCAACAACCCTATTTCCGACTGTGAAGGAGCTTGAATCTGAGTACACCTTTCAAATCTACGTTGTCTCCCTCAACTTCGAAAACAAGTTGGAGTTGCGGACTACTCATCAGCTTATGCGTGAGATGATTCGCTTGCGGCTTGCTACAGGGTTTCAAATATGTCAGGGCGAGAGAGTAAGAAATGCAGAAGCTGAACGAAAGCCCAGCGGAAGCCCGGAGAGCTTGATCAAGTATATGCCACAGGGCAATTGCACCGGTGCCCGCATATATTTGTCGTTGAATGATGAGATCCACAGGATATTCTGTGACTATAACGGTACATTGAACGTGCAATTGTATCGAAGATCACAACCGCAGGAAACCCCTAAGAATACATTTGGTCGCCAGAAACACGACGAAGCAACCAAACCTTTGATAAGAACAAGATATGCTGATGAGTACACACCAACTTCTATCACAGCGCAAGGAACGAAACCATATACCTACAATTGGAATCAGTTCGATCAACTTTTAGCCGGTTACGATGATGCCGTTGGAGAGACGAGAGAATTCCACAAGATGAAGTTTGTTGTCATGCCAGGAGATATGCCACAAAATGCACACCACATCAGCAATGATAGTCTCTCAGACGAGGAGATCAGAGTTGAAGGTTTAAGAAAATTGATATCTGTGATAGAACGTGGTAGGTATGTTCGCCTGGATGAGAAGAGACCAAAAAAGAAAGAGGAAATCTTGCCGGAGATTAATTTCTATACGGGAAATCTTTTTGACTTTCTCAATGAACAAGCAGAGATATTTGCTAGCAGTGGTACGCAGCCAACGAATTCCTTGATGGTATCGGATGCCAAATTCAATACCAATATTAAATTGAGTACACTTGCGGAACGACTCCAATCTCCTGGAGGACTCAAGCTTGTGGACAGAACTTGGCATTTCAAGGTACATCCACTGTGTTTCTTAGGTCAAGAGCTTGTTTCGTGGCTTATTGAATTCTTTGACGACATTGACAATCGAGAGGAAGCCACAGCGTACGGACAGAAAATTATGGACGAGGGGCTCTTCACTCATGTTGAGAATCGACATGGCTTCCTTGACGGGCACTACTTTTACGAGTTGACTGAAGGTTATGCGAAGCTGTCTTCGAATAGCAAACAGACTTCAAGCGGCTGGTTCCGAAAGAAGACTAGCATTAATACAGACAAGGCGGATACCTCAGGCCAACAGAGTCCCAAGCTCACAACCCAAGTCTCAAATACGCTGGGTCACACTCGCAACAACTCAGACACAATGTCATCGTTGTCGGGTATTGAAAACACGTCAACACTCAGGAAGTTGATTCCACAGTTCACAAACAATGAGAGTGAAAGTCTGTCGTTGACTGATTCTCAGAAGGCGAGAAAGCTCAACAAGTTCATGATCAGCAAACATGTAAGATATGATTGTGATCCACTCAAAAAGTCATTCCGTTCGGAATTGTTGGACGTCCACTATGACATTGTGCATAATCCGGAGCATTGCTACCACATTCGAGTTCAATGGTTGAATACGACAAACAAATTCATAGATGAGACTATTATAAGCTGGTCCAGATTGTGCGAGCGATACGGGTTGAAGCTAGTGGAAACACCTTGGCGGGAATTGTGTACTCTTCCTAAGATGAATCCTTTCCACTCTTTTGTTGACCTCAAGCTTGTTGTCAATCCTGTCAATGACGCTGAATTCAATGAAACCCCGGAATTCTTGAACAACAGGTTTTATTACCATCTTTATCTTTTGAAAAAGGCCGGCTTTTTGCTTGACAACAGAGGTTCAAATTTCTTCCTGAGAGAAAATATCGAAATCCAATACAGTTGGGGTCTACCTTTATTCAAGTACGCACAGTTTATTCACAAAACTGGTGCTTACATAGTTGAGTTGAGAGACTCTGGAGATTTCTTCATGGCACCTAACAACGTCCACATACTCAGAGTAAACACATTGGTCAATGCAATCCCAGAACAGAACAATAATTTGAAGAACTACAGCTTCGATTCGCAAAAGGTCATGATGGATTTCCGTGAACTGTGCAAGGACGAGGAATACTTGCGAAACATCTTCAGAGAAGCTAAGAAAGGTGATCGTGAGGACTACGACTACAATATAGCATAGCAGACAAATAACGATGTCACGAACTCATAGAATTAGCGTAATAGCTTTTAGTTAGCGATTCTCTCGGCGATCTTGATGGCGTCTGCCAAGACACCATGAGCAGTTACCTCAGCACCAGCACCGGCACCTTGGATAATCAATGGGTTGGGGTATCTTTCAGTCTTGATAGATACAACGTTGTCAGAGCCCTTCAAGGAAGCGAAAGGATGGTCGAAGTCGTACTTGGCAATTCCAACAGAAACCTTGTTGGCCTTGAAGTCAACCTGACCAACGTATCTCAAGACCTTGTTCTCAGCCAATGCGTCATCCTTACGCTTCTGGAAGTCGCTGTCGTACTCAGGCAACTTCTCCAAGAACTCTGCGCCTGTGGCCAAGGACTCCAAAGGCTGAGGAACCAAAGAATCAACAGCAAATGAAGATGGCGACTCAACCTCAAAGCCAGCAATACGGGCCAAGATGGTAACCTTTCTGGCGAAGTCCATACCGTTCAAGTCATCTCTAGGATCGGGCTCAAGGTAGCCCAAGTCCTTGGCAACCTTGACGACATCAGAGAACTTCTTGTCAGACTTCTCGCTAGTAGAAAGAGTGTTGAAGACATAAGACAAGGAGCCAGACAAGATACCCTCGATCTTCTCAACCTTGTCGCCGGTGAGGACCAAGTCTCTCAATGGACCAATGATTGGCAAACCAGCGCCAACTGTGGCTTCATGATAAACCAAGCCACCGTTAGGAGCAGCAGACTTGTTGAAAATGTCGTTCCAGGTAGCCAAATCAGAAGAGAAAGCCTTCTTGTTAGGAGTAGCGATGGAAATACCTGCCTCGACAAACTTGGGGTAGTAGTCGGCGAGGGTGGTGTTGGAAGTGTTGTCAACCAAGATGGTGGGTTTTTTAGCACCAACCAAGAAGGAAGTCAATTCGTCCAAAGGCAAGACAGGCTGGGCTGGGGAGGTCTTGTAGGACTTCAAATCGACAGATTGGTAGTCCTTAGAGAAGATAGCCTCTTTGGAAGATCTAGCCAAGTAGACAACATTAAGCGCAACAGGAGCCTTCAAGTTGGCCAATTGGTTGATGAAAGCGGAACCGACGACACCGGCACCGATGATAGCGACGTTAACAGATTTGGTCATTCTTGTGGTTATCTCAGTAGACCCTGGCTTTGAGGCAGTGGAAAATATTGTGTCTGCGCACGTGAGCTGTATCGAGTTTTCCACTAGATCTGGCCGATCAAATGAAAGTAACTATTAGGATTGCCAATAAAAGGCCAATCAGTATTGGTCCTGGTTTTTTAGCTCCTTCGCTTTTGTCTGGCTTAGTGTCGGTGCCATTTTTGATATACTGACGATTCGTTAGTGGCTGCGGAAAAAGTTCATACTGCGCGAGTCGCTTAAAATCCCACTCAATGGTGGTTTCTGTCTTGTAGCACCAAAAGATCCAGCCATTGGCCTTCGCCTCGTATTGGTCTAGCTGGATTTCGATGAATTTTCTCGTATCTCTTTTGTGCTTTTTCGTCCATTTTTGATAGTTGTTGATGTTCAGACAGTCCACATCCTTCAGCTGTATAGGGTCGTTGTCATAAGGCGAGGTACCCTCCCATCTTGTACCCCAGTTCACACTGTTAAGCCAGGGTGTACAGTCAGTCAATGCGGCAGACCACTCACCCACAACAGCAGGGTGGTACTTGAGCTCTTTTTCAATTCCCGAAGCGTAGTTTTTGATATTTTCAATATGCTCTGCGATAGAGGAATTGAGCTGCCCGGCACCAAAGACTTCGTAGTGATGGTGATCTATAAGGATATTGTAATTTCGCGTGATTGACGAAGTGTTGGAGTTGTTGTTTCTGAAGTGGTTCCAATAGCCTGCTTCCTGGAAAGCGTCATGAAACACGATGGTATTATTGGTATCTTGAATCTCTCTGGCATCAATGTATGCCTGATTGTAGAACTCCTTGAGCTTCAGCATCGATAGTTTTGGGCCCATCGGCTCGTTAAGAACCTCGATTCCAAGAATTGTGTCGTTGTACTTCTCGCTAAACTCAGCACTGCCGTATTTGGCATAAATCTCTTGCAACACCAGCCTTGTCAAATTCACATACTTTGTCTTATCCTGCCAGCCGGGCTCGTTGGCACGAAACAAGCCAGAGTTATCGAATCCATTTTGGGAATTGGGAGCTCCATGTAGATCAATCCATACCTTTAGATCGTGGTTGGAGGCCCACTCTATAGCTTTGTCTAGATACTCCTGCGCTCCTTGAACATATGGATCATCATCAAGGGCCTGGAAAGACCAGTACCCAACAGGTATTCTGACCATGTTGAGGCCATAATTTTTGATATCCTCGAAATCCAGTTCGTTGTAGAAGGTGTCCCAATGCTGCTTGAGCCGAGCCGAGGCTTCCTCATGTCCAAGCTCTTTGCAAAAATGATATTCGTCCTTCGGAATATCGGAGGAATTTCGAGACGTTTCATTGAATGATAGAAAAAGTGAAGGCGTGATATACGGCTCTAGGACAAGCCAGCCGCCCAAAGCCACTCCACGGTAAACAAAATCATCAGATGCAATAGTATTGGTGTAGTTGTAGTAAGTCGCATTAGTGTGGTTCAGATATCCAAAACTCGAGGAATTGTTGAAGGCCGACACCACACAAAAGTTAAATAGTAATAGCGAAAGACTCACATACATCGGTCGGATGATGTTGTAGTGGTAGCTGCGACCGCGTAACTACTGGGCTGAGTATCTACACCTCGGTGCCTCATTACAGTCTTTATCAGTATATACAATACAAAGCTTAAATCAGCTTAGTCCAAGTCGGCTTGTGGTTTGGGGATGTCGTCAGCCTGGGCCTCGGTGCCGAGGGCGTCAGTGAGCTTATCGACAGTGGCTGGGTTCTGGATCTTGATCATACGCTCAATGATCTCAAACACATTCGCAGGAACGGAGTTCTTGTAAACACCGAGCACGTCGGTAGGATTTGGGTAAACAGCCAAGGCCTTGTAGAAGCACATGGCGGCCTCGAGCTCCAGGCTTGGGTCTGGCGAAAGACGCTCACCCATGGAGATCTGTTCCAAGAAGTACAGCTCCTTTTGCTGAACGTCCGATGGAGGTGGGTTGGCAACGAGGTTCTTGATGAGGTACTCCTTGATGACCTTGGTCTTGACGGTGTCGGCGATCTTAGTAGCGATCTCCTTCTCCTTCTCCATCTTGGCGGCTCTCTTCTTCAAGGACTTTCTGAATTTGGGGTCGCTTCTACGGGTGTAGTCGAAGTACACAGCGTAGGCCACGAGACCGGCAGCAGCCACGGAAATGAACGTCAAAGGTCTGTTCATAATATAACAATCAGTGCTTTAGTGGAAGAAACTCAGAGGTCACCGATTCGAAAATTTTTTGAGGTACACTTTTCAGTGTGTGCGCACCAGGCAGCAAGGCCAGTAGGATATGTAGGGGTGTCCTGGTGGGGATTCGGGGAGGAGTGAAGTAATAATATTTCTCTACTAATTGGAGGTGTTTAATGATTTCGTTTGATTTCGAGAATGGATTGCTTGAATAACATGGTGATCTGCGAGGTCCGAGAAAATAGGACACTTATCGTGAAGGCTTGCATTGTCCTTAGGCTTTACAGATCGAAATATTATGAGCAAGCTATCCGAAAATTTCGTTCTTCTTTGATAAAAAACTATTATTTCTCCTCTCTGTTTGATAATTACGGTTCTCTCCATAAAAATCCTGATGGGCATACTGATGCGGGTCTCCCCTGAAAGTCCATTGCACCAAACACTATGTTCAGCCAATATTATAGAATCATTTTAATTTTATTTTCTTTCATGTGAACGCATGATTCCTCAGAGCTGGCAAATAGAGGGAAAGTTGGTCAAGAACAACTTTGTCAATCACTTCGAAGAAAGCATTTCGCAGCCATTTTTGCGACTTTGTCTCAACTCAACAATTGGCACTCAGGGAACGAACAAAAGGCCAAGGGAGCTTCTTGGCGTCAATGATGCTTAGTGAATGTATGCTGGTGAATTAGAAAGAGGAGTTCTTCGAAACCCCCGTCATGAATCCCTCTATAGCTGTGCCGTATCGCAGACACGATACCATACAGATCTTGGCTTCGATTGCAAAGATTGTTCGGCAGAACCATTGTTCAAGGTAGTCGAAAGATTTCCAGAACCATTAAACATTGGCTCTCTTTTGAATGCCTTGTGGCTATCGTTAGTTGCAATATGGTGAAGCGTGCACACAGACCTACAACTTACGCTCGCTTTTTTTCCCATCGAATTGATTGGCCTATAACCAGAACACTCCCTTTCCCTTGCAGAATGTCTGAAGAAGAAAAGAGGGTCTTCCCTGACTCCAGATTCAAGTTGCCTTCTGGCCTTGTCAACTTCACCAATGCCGCTGGCTACCCAAAATGGGAGCCTGTTGACACCAGAAAGGAGACTCTTCAAGTGTTTAGATTATCCTTCTACACCACCGTCGGTGCCTACGCCTGGTTGTACTTGTGGAAGAGAACCACGTTCAAGATTGGCTTGCCTTTGGCTGTGTCTAGTTTCGCCACTGTGGCCACTGCCACTAAGGGTATTGTCACCAACTTGAGACAGAAGAACGATGGCTGGAACACTTTCTGGGCCGTTGGTGCCGGTAACTTGGCCTGTTTGACGGTTGGTTTCAAGAGCATGCCAGTGAAGCACAAGGCCATGGCTGGTATCGCTGGTGCTGCCATCACCGCCGCTGTCGACCACATTTCCTGGTCTCAGTCTCCTAGCTTTGCTGGAAGAGACACAAAGTACGCTGAAGCCAACACTGGCGACCAGCTTCCTCAACAGCAGTTCTGGGACGTCTGGAAGAGAAGACCTTTGTCGCAAACTGTGGAGGCTTTGGGTGAAGGAAGAGGTATTTTCAAGCAGTAGAGAGGTTAGCATCAAGGTGTCGCTGGACTTATAATGTTCTGCGGGGCCGTAATATACATTAGGAACGAAACTATTTACAGTAGCGAATGTTGGTGGAGTTAGCATGCTTTGTAAGGGTAATCGAAGCTGTTAGTCTTGAGCTTCCACAACTTCTTCTTCTTCTTCGTGACAACATGCTCGGCAAATACCTCGTCACAGTATTTCTTTTTCCATTTGCGGATGAAGGATGGGTCCCACAATTCACTGGCAATACCCAAATCCTTGCAACACCTCATCAAGGCATTACTCTTACACCCCTCAAGCGCAGTTGTGAGCTTCTCTTCACCACCAAAATAGTCTTGTTCTCCTCTTGCTACTGAGACTAATCTGCCCTCACAGATCAAGGCGTATTCTCTGCTGACCTGCTTCGGAGTTATGTATGTCTCGGTTCTGGGTGCAAGTCCCCAACCACCGGGACCGAAAGCTTTGTTCAAGATTCTTCTGTATTTTATCTCAGGCAAATATAGGAGTCCATCTGGTTTGATTTCGATATCATCGTCTTCGATAGGAGCAAGTAAAATGTCATTTGTCTGTTTCGAGAATGATGCCTGTCCCAAGCCATGGAACGAGTCAGACCAATCGATATGGCCATTCTGGTTGGTTGAAACTCCGCCGATTGGGCTATCGTGAAAGGCAAAAGCTCCGGTAGACTTCGATGCATCGTTATTCTCCTCTGAAGCTTCACTTTTGGCATCGGTTGAAACGGTCTTTTTGACAGGCAGGACTTTACGCACCATGTTGAAATTTCTGGTTAGCACCTGCAGCAGCCTTATGCCACGGAGAAGGTATCTATTGGAGGCAAACATGGCTGACTTTGTTACAATGATGGCGTATCTAATGTTATGGCCTTGATATGGCTGGTAGTTGAGGTGCAGGATATTGGGCACGTGTAATGCACATGACCATAGTTTCAAAGATTAGCTTCTTCTGCTAGAAGCCCTCCTGATTTTTAGTGGCTGATGTAATTAGCGCACTATTCATCGCTCAAAAACACCTTTCGGGCGTACTCGCGGCTCGTATATACGTTAAAGTCTTTTCGATGCACATGTCTTTCTGGGCAATATATCCAATTGCCACAGAAAACTGCACAATGACAACCTAGTACCACCATCGATTCGGAAAGCTGTCATATATTCCCACAACAAAACATGTAGCTCCGATGCACCGACGCGGGCTGTGGTGATTTCCGCCGCAGAAAGCAGCATCACATAACCAGACAAGAAGAAATCCTATTCAACGTGTCAAGCACGTAGGTTAGCTTGCATCCACAATGCGACACGCTAGTGAACATTTCGCAGCCAGGATTCTGCCACATGAGTGCACCAGATGTGAGAATATAGCACACGGCTGAGAAGCCAAAAAAGTCCACACAAAGCATGTTTCTACCCGCTTTTCATTTGATCGGATCAACTACGACATTCCAAAATTGCTGCTTTGCTACCCAGAGAGGCACAGTTGGCCAAGCTGGTCAAGAAATTACGCACAGGCCAAGATCGCTACAAGGCAGGAAAGATACAGGGCACTGTAGTACCAACATTGTCTTGTAAGGCCCAAGCTTTTTAAAAGCACACACAAGACATGCCTGTCTCGCTGGGAGAGCGAGGACCTGGGATACTCCTTTCGATGTTCTTGGCGCCGTAGAACTTTATTAAGCACCCGCTCGCTCGTGGTGTTGTTCTAGTAGCACCCGGTCTTTTTGCAACCATTTACATGAAATACACTCGTTTCTTGCTAGCGCTTCTTCTGGCCAGCTTTGCCGTCGCCGACGTGGATATCCAGAAACCCGAGTCTGGCCAAACCTTTGATGCCTCCAGCGGCCTGGTCACGGTCGACATCGAGTGGGAGGACGATGTTGAAGGGTTTGACTTCTCAGACCTTGACAACGCCAACCACTACGATATCGTGCTCATGACGGGAAATAACGAAAATATAGGCACTGTCAAGCAGATTGGCACTCGTATCTCCAACACCGACCGCTCGTTTGCTGCCGAAATCGACAACGACGTTGGTCCCAACGGATACTACTTCTTCCAGATCTACACCCAGTTCCCCAACGAGGGCTACACCATCCACTACACCAACCGGTTCCGACTCACAGGCATGGAGGGAGGAAAGCTGTCGTTCACATACGCCAACTCCCTTTTCTCATACACTGGCGACCAGCCTTCTCCTCAGTGGAACGCTGGTGGTACCGCCTTGAAGGTTGAGACTGAGTCCTTCTCGCTCACATACACAGCACAGTCTGGATGGGTCAGATACGCTCCCATGCAGCAAAACCCAACGAGTGCCGTGACACAAACAACATACAACTCGAGATACGAAACGTCCGACTACACGGCGTACTCGACCATCAGCCATTTCCCGGACGCCTGGACCACCACCACGGCTTCTAGAACATACACCATCAAATCGAGAGAAAACACCCAGCCGGTGAATACCTATCCTACGTACTGGTACCCTGCATCTTCAAGAATCCGTCTGGCTACGCTTTCCGATGCCAGGAGAAAGAGGTGGTTGTAAGAGGTTGCACTGAAGGGTTGGGCTGAGCATGTTGTGGTGAGAAAATATCGGCAGAGATAAAAATAGAAGTGCCCGAAAAGACGGCCTGCTCCAAACAGCATTCACAAAAACTTTCCAGAAGAAGTATCTCCATGGTGTCTCAGGTATTTCATTTTTGGCTTTAACTTTTGCTAGTGCCGGAGATCTTGTTCCTTTTGCGGTAGCAACTCACTGGACTTGGCACTATTGAATTTGCACCCAGTGCGCAACACAGCCAATAACGTCGGGTGAGTCCAATTTGGGACTCACAAAGTAACAGAAATTTGATGAATTTTTCTTTTTTAAAAAACGACAACTATGAAATGTCTTCCCCCACGAAGCACCCTGCCGTTTGGATCTCAATATCCTAGCATTTAGCACAGCCGGCGTCTCAATCACGGCCGCGCTTTTCTGTTGCCTAACAAAAACAGCTGGAGGATAAAAAAAAAAAAAAACTCGCGAGTATATGCCTGAGAAGCCTGCCTGACACAGCCTTATTTTCGTGGCTTCTTTGTTTCTTCTTACCCAAGCAAACTCTTGTCTTTCACGTCAACCAGGTGACGTTTCTTGTTGAATTTTTGGCACTTTCCAGGAACCATTTCCCCGGCAGACCACGGCTTGCATCCACTCGCTCCCAGCAACCTAAAGATCATTTCATAGCTCTTTGAGCAAACCATATCACACCATGCAACTCCTTATTCTTGTTGCCCTTTTCTTCCTCAAGTTCGTTGTGGCCGACGTCGACATCTCGGATCCATCCTCAGGCGACTCTTTCAAAGTCCTGGGCGGTGTGGCCAAGGTCAGCATCAAATGGAAGGACAGCTCAGACGACTCGGACGACTCAGACTCCCTTTCCAAGGTCAAGTCCTACGCCATCGTCTTGTGCACTGGTTCTAACAGTAATATTGGTACTGTTACCACGCTCGAGAAGTCCTTGCTGTCTAAGCTGACCTCGTACGATGCTGAGATCAAATCAAACGCTGCTCCAAACGGTCAGTACTTCATCCAGGTGTACGCCGTGTTCCCTGACGACGGCTACACCATCCACTACACTCCAAGATTCAAGTTGACTGGCATGTCTGGTGAGACCAACACATTTACATTCCCTGCTAGTTTGTTTTCCGTGACGGGTGACCAGCCTTCGCCCGTGCTCCAGGCCGCAGGCGATAACACTGATGTGAACTCCAAGTCTTTCTCAGTCACCTACACTTCGCAGACCGGTAAGACCAAATACGCTCCAATGCAAACCCAACCAGCCACCACTGTCACCGCTACTACATTCTCCAGGAGACACCCCACCTCGGCATACACCCCATACAAGTCGATCAGCCCATCGCCCAACGCATTGTCCACCATCACTCCTGGCTGGGACTACTCTGTCACCTCGAAGGTGAACACGGCCTCGGTGGCTGGCTACCCTACGTACTTTTACCCTGCCTCGTCGCGGGTTAAGCAGGCCACTCTCAGTGCACAGAAGAAGAGAAGATGGCTCGACTAGTTTTGTTTCGTCATATTTAGGTAAATTAATAAAGTTATTGGTATCACCTCGTCTGTGGCTTCCCATGTCTGTGGATTCGCTTTTATGTTGCCAGTGAGCCGTTCCACTTGGAGTGCACTTAGTCATATCTATACCTCTGCCATTCTTGTCGATAAAACCAACCCGTATGTTCAGAAGGCTACTGACGGCGACAGTGACGTTTTTCCAGTCTTTCTTCCTTCAAGAGAGTCAGCTCTCTCTGGCACAAAAATGGGTGTTGGGTTTGGTTAATCTAGCTGCTGTGGTGCTTTTTTGGGTCCTGTCCTCGTTCCTCGTTAACGATCTATTCGAGACAAAGATCTATCGGAAACCGTTCTTCATAACATGGATCAATACCTCCTGTTTCACTTTGTTCCTCATACCGTACATGAAGTACGAACGTCTCTCGGTGAATGGCTTTATTGCCGTTATTCGCAGATCTTGGAATCAACAAAGGTACACACGTCTTAGAGACCAGGAACTGCTGCCTGAAACGCCGAATGAATATGGTCTGCTGATGGAGCAGCTATCTACGGCAGAGCCCCCACCGGAAGTCGTCAAGCCTGCTGATGAGGAGGTGCCAATGATCGAAACAATCAAACTTTCCCTCCAGTTCATCGTGCTCTGGTTTCTGGCGAATTTGGTGACCAACTCGTCGCTATCATACACTTCTGTTGCGTCTCAGACGATTTTGTCCTCGACATCGTCATTTTTCACCCTTATCGTGGGACACTTCTACCTGGTTGAGACGATCAACAGAAACAAGATCATTGGGATTCTTCTTTCCTTTGCTGGTGTTCTCATTGTAACAAAGATTGATGCCTCAGACTCCAACCAGACCCCAACAGCCTCGTCCCCAATGCTTATACTATGGGGCAACTTTTTGGCTCTAGCTGGAGCACTCATCTATGGTGTGTACACCATTCTCCTTAAAAAGAAGATTACCGTTCCCGACAAGCGGAAGGAGCGTATTTTGAACACCCATCTTTTCTTTGGCTTTGTCGGGCTCTACTGCCTTGTGTTCCTCTGGCCCTTGATCATCATTCTCCATTTCACTGGCCTCGAGGAGTTCGAAGTACCAAAAGGCCTGTACGTTTTAGCGCTTCTAGGTGCTAATGCCTTCATTACGTTTATTTCCGACTTTTGCTGGTGCAAAGCTGTGCTTCTCACCAGTCCCTTGACGGTCACAGTCGGTCTTTCGCTCACAATTCCGTTGGCGATGATTGGCGACTGGTTCATTAAAGGCTTCCATGTGAACGCGTGGTACATCTTCGGTGCTGCTGTAGTCACCGTCGGGTTTATGGTTATCAATAGAGACGAAAAGGAGGAATTCGTGGGAGAGGACCCAGAGGAGTCCTCCTAATCGATGAAATGGATGAGACAAGATGAGTCAAGTGTAGCACTACAAATCAAAATTACATGAACAGCCGATCTAATAGAATCACTTCCTTGGCCAATCGCGGAACTCAATCTTTAATTAGCTCCGAACTGCTTATTAACTTTCCCATCTGGAGGACTACCTTGGTGCACCAGTATCTCAGCGCGAACCAAGATATCATAATAACAGTGATGATAGTGCTTTTGCATATTCTATTGGCATGGGTGGCTTTAGTGGCTGCAGAAACAGAGCAAGCGCTTAAGCTTACGGAGCTTTCTTTGGCCCTGCCTGACGGCATTATCGCCATAACTAATGGCGACCTCTCTCCTATATCACAACCGGATAGAGAACACTACACCTTAATAGCAATTACGTCCACTGATCCAAAACACAATTGTGAGTCCTGTCGTGATCTTAAGGCGATGCTTCCAGGAGTTTCCAAGGCTTGGTTTGCTGATTACATGTGGTCCAACTACCTTTTCTTTGCAACAATTGACCTTGCAGATGCATCCAACAAACCGGTCTTTGATTATCTTAAATTGAAAACAGTGCCACAGGTCTGGCTCGTACCACCTTCATCGGTTGTTGCTATGCATACCAAGAAAGAGCGAGTTGTGGACGACGATGGTAACACTGTCTATGGAAACTATGAGATTCTCCTTGAACCTCATGCCAACTTTGAAATTCCTGATGCCAGTCTTAATACACAGACTTTCCAACTTGCAGACTGGCTTGCTCATACGGTCCAGAAGAAAATCATGCTCAGGCAAGAACACCCGTTCATGAAGTTTGTGACTACATTTGGTCTCACCTTCGGTGCCATTCTTTACATCAAAAAACGCGGACCAGGCTTCATCACCGGCTCGGTCAGCAAAGCCCTCATTTACAAGATTATAACGCTTACCACGCTTCTTGTCATTCTTGGTGGCTATTCTTTCACTGCCATTCAGGGGATTCCCTTCTTGGCCAGAGACCCAAAGGGGAACATAATGTACGTTAGTGGCAGCTTGTACTGGCAGTTTGGTGACGAAATCGTTCTCGTGGGTGGTAATTACTTCTTGCTAGGAGCAGCCCTCGTCTTCTTGATCTACTTAGGTAGATACGAAGTAGGCCCCGACACGGTGATCTCCTCCGAGCCAGCAAGACTCGTGCTTACCATCATTGGCACAGGCGTGCTTTATTTGTTCTACAGCTCTCTCACCAGCATGTTTTTGAGGAAGGATCCGGGGTATCCGTACCACTTGTCCAAGCTTTTTTAGATAATGCCTGCGGGCCCATAGACTGCGCGTCGCGTAGAAGATGCACATAGATATCTAACAGAACACCTTCCTTACGGCTCATGTCCATAGAAAAAAGGCCGCTGGAGCCTGCTTCGGATTCCACAAAGAAGCCAAAACTCATTACTGAATTCTTTGCTCAAGCCAACAACAAGCCGACGCGTAAGCCGAAAGTAACCAAGACTAAAGCTACGGTAAAGGCCGATCTCAAGAAGGATGAAGTGAAGCAAAAAGAAGAAGTCGTGAAAGAAGAAATTACCTTGACTGCTCCATCCGAAAATGGTAAAACTATAGATGCTCATGCTAAAAATGGCCTTAAAACAGACCAACCTGACTATAGTGCCTTTCTCGAGGAAGCCGGTTTCAACAAAGATGAATGGATCAACACGCTTACAGAGGAACAGAGACAGCTACTTGACCTTGAAATCAGAACATTGCATATTACATGGCTCGCATATCTTCACAAAGAGCTCACTAAACCGTACTTCTTGAAACTCAAGCGCTTTCTTCAAGTGCAGATGGGAAACAAGACAGTATTTCCTCCACCCAAAAGCATTTACTCGTGGTCTCATCTCACTCCATTGCCTGACGTGAAATGTCTTATTCTAGGCCAGGATCCATATCACAACTTCAATCAAGCCCACGGCCTTGCATTTCTGGTTTTGGAGCCCACTAGGCCCCCACCATCGCTTTTGAATATCTACAAAACCCTTAAAATTGATTTTCCCCTGTTTCAGATACCGGACTACAAGGAATTGAGCAAACAGGGCAGGCCTGGTGGAGGAGACTTGACCAAGTGGGCCAAGAGAGGTGTTCTCATGCTTAATGCTTGTTTGACCGTCGAGGCCCACAAGGCTAATAGTCACGCCAACCAGGGCTGGGAGAGCTTTACAGAAGAGGTTATCAAGGTTGCGATTAACTACGCAAAGAAAGAAAGAGGAAAGGGTTTTGTGATCATGGCGTGGGGTTCACCAGCTCAGAAGAGGGTGGCCAATTTCGGCGCCCAATTGAACTCCTCGGATGTTCCATTTCTTGTCTTGAGGACAGTGCATCCCTCCCCGTTGTCGGCTTCAAGGGGATTTTTTGATCTGAAAGTGTTCAAAACCTGCAACGAGTGGCTCTCAAAGAACCTGCTCCGTCCAATCGATTGGGGCTTATTGGAGGGAAATTCCGTCACTGAGTAAAACCAAAACATCTGAAGTGTTTACTATTTAAAAAACGATGCCAGGGTGAACCTCTCCTGGGATTGTCTATACAATTGACATGGCACACTCTATCCGTCAGAGATACTGATCTGCAGCCGCACAATGATCCAAAACGATGAGGCTAGCCTCAGGATATCAACAGTACGAAAGCGACGTCGATCCATGGCAAATAAGCTCGATTGTTGCTAACAACTTAAAATTCCCTCATTCTCCTTGCTCCCCCTCTGTAGCTCCTGTAGTTTTTCGCACCCGTTTGTAGCGCGTTAAGCATACCTGCGCAAGCCGCAAAAACACAGATGAGCGCAGGTAATAACCCCAAAGCCCGTACACCCTTCAAGGTTGAAATCCACCTCAACAAACCGAGAGACAAAATCATACACATTTTCAATTTTTACAAATCGCCTATTTTTTACATCACCAGATCCAAGCTCCATGGCCGGCAGAAAAAACAACTCCGTCGACTACGCGGAGTCCAGTGATAGTGAAGATGATAAACCTCAGATCGAAGAACCCGTTGACATTTCCTCGCTAAATAAAGAGGAGCTAGAAAGACGGAACAGGTTTTTGCTTAACTGTGATCCAAAAGTGGCCAAGGAGAATGATGTTGACGATTCAACGAAGAGGTTCAAGTACTTGTTGGGTCTCACTGACCTTTTCAGATATTTCATTGATATCAACATGTCCAAGGATCCCAAGTTCAAGAAGTTGATTAAGCTGATCGACGGACAGATCAACTTCAAGCAGCCTGCAAAGAAGCAAAAGAAAGGTCGCAGAAAGACTGAAAAGGAGGAAGACGCTGAACTTCTTGAGGACGAGGAACATATGGGGGACGATGCTGAACAAAGGACCGTTCTCACTGAATCTCCCAACTATGTCAAGAGCGGCAAGTTGAGAGAGTACCAAATACAAGGTCTCAACTGGCTCATATCGCTTTATGAGAATAGACTCAGTGGTATATTGGCTGACGAGATGGGCCTCGGTAAGACCCTTCAGACGATTTCTTTCTTGGGCTACCTTCGATACATAAAGAACATTGATGGCCCTTTCATTGTTATCGTGCCAAAGTCCACGCTTGATAATTGGAGACGTGAGTTTCAGAAATGGACGCCAGAAGTCAATGTCTTGGTTCTACAAGGCAACAAGGAAGAACGTCAAAAGATCATCAAAGAGAGGCTCCTTACTGCCAGATTCGACGTTTTGATCACATCTTTTGAGATGGTGATCAGAGAAAAGGCTCAACTCAAGAAGTTCCGCTGGCAATATGTCGTCGTGGACGAAGCTCACAGAATCAAGAATGAGTCCAGTTCGCTTTCTCAGATTATTCGTTTATTCTACTCCAAAAATCGTCTTCTCATCACAGGAACACCACTTCAAAACAACTTGCACGAGCTTTGGGCCCTTCTTAATTTCCTTCTACCCGATGTTTTCGGAGACTCAAATGTGTTCGATGAATGGTTCAATACCAACCAGGAAGATTCGGATGAGAATGATCAAGACAAGGTTGTTCAACAACTTCATAAGGTTTTGAGTCCCTTTCTTCTCAGACGTGTAAAGGCCGATGTTGAAAAGTCGTTGTTACCCAAGATAGAAACAAACGTTTACATCGGAATGACCAACATGCAGATTCAATGGTACAAGAAGCTTCTCGAGAAGGATATTGATGCTGTGAACGGTGTGGTTGGTAAACGAGAAGGAAAAACGAGATTGCTCAACATTGTCATGCAATTGAGAAAGTGTTGCAACCATCCTTACTTATTCGACGGCGCAGAGCCAGGCCCTCCCTATACGACTGACGAGCATTTGGTTTTCAATGCGGGCAAAATGATCATTCTTGACAAGATGTTGAAAAAGTTCAAAGCAGCTGGTTCTCGTGTCTTGATCTTCTCACAAATGTCACGTTTATTAGACATTTTGGAAGATTACTGTTTCTTCAGAGACTACGAGTACTGTCGGATTGATGGTTCTACTTCCCACGAAGATAGAATCGAGGCAATTGATGACTATAATGCCCCCAATTCCGACAAATTTATTTTCTTGTTGACTACAAGAGCTGGTGGATTGGGAATCAACTTAACATCCGCTGACATCGTGGTTCTTTTCGATTCTGATTGGAATCCTCAGGCCGATCTCCAAGCTATGGATAGAGCGCACAGAATTGGTCAGAAAAAGCAAGTCCAGGTTTTCAGGTTCGTAACTGAAAACGCAATCGAGGAAAAGGTCCTCGATAGAGCTGCTCAAAAACTAAGACTCGATCAGTTGGTCATTCAACAAGGCAGACAGTCTTCAGGTAACAGTATCGGTAACACAACTGATGATTTGTTGGGCATGATTCAGCATGGTGCCAAAGAAGTCTTTGAATCCAAAGGGTCCGCGATGCTTGATGACGATGTTGACGCTATTTTAGCGAGAGGAAGAGAGAAAACAGCAACTCTCAATGCCAAGTTCAACAAGCTTGGGCTCGACGATCTTCAAAACTTCACGTCAGATGCCTCAGTTTATGAGTGGAACGGTGAAAATTTTGCCAAGCGTGCCAATGAAGGTTTGGGTCTCTCATGGATCAACCCTTCAAAGCGTGAAAGAAAAGAACAGACTTACTCAGTTGACAGTTACTACAAAGATATGCTTAAAGCGCCGGGTGGACTCAAGCAGGGTGCACCAGTCAAAATGAGACAGCCAAAGGTGTACCACTATCAAGACCATCAGTTCTTCTCACCTGAGCTTCGTGACCTTTTGGAGAGAGAACAGCTTGCTTACAAGAAGGCTACGAATTATCAGTATTCAGCCGACGACTTTGGCGATAGTGATGAAGAATTCTTGAATGAAGATGATGAGAATGAAGGACTAGAGCGAGAGGAGAGATTGGCGCTCGAGCAAAAGCGAATTGCGGAAGCTGAACCACTCACAGAGGAAGAACTCGAGCTAAAAGAAAAGCTCTTAGCTGAAAGCTTTCACTCCTGGTCCAGAAGGGATTTCACCAACTTTATTCACTCGTCCGCTCGTTACGGAAGACACAATTACAAGGACATTGCGAATTCCCTCTCTAGGGACATCGAGGAAATTGAAAGATATGCAAAGAAGTTCTGGGAGTGTCACAAGGAAATTGAAGGACATGAGAAGTATGTTGCGCAGATAGAGGCAAGTGAACGAAAGGCTTTCAAAATGCAAAATCAACAAAGAATTCTCGCTAGCAAGATTGAGGAAGCTGAAGATCCGCTTGAAGAGCTCAAAATTCAGTATCCTCCGAACAACTCGAAGCGCATCTACTCAAAGCTCGAAGACAGGTTCATTCTTTTCTGCGTCAACAAGCACGGCATATTTTCTGACAGGCTAGGAGAAAAGATCAAGGAGGAGATCCAAGAAAGTGATCTTTTCAAGTTCGATTTCTACATGCTCTCTAGAACGCCACAGGAGATAAGTAGAAGAGTGAACACTTTGATGCTTGCGCTTGCTCGTGAGAACGATGGTGGTCTGGGAAAGAAAAAAGGAAAGCAAGCCAGCAGTACACCAAACGGCGCCTTGAAGCAGGCTTCAGTTGACCCTCTCTCGGATGAAGGTCATGTAAACGGCAACGGAAGCGCCAAAAGGAGAAAGCAGGTTGATCAAACAGCTGAAGAAGTGAAAAAGATCAAAACTGAGAACGACAATTGAAGTAACCTTACCCAATATGTATTTTTACTAATTAGCATCCTATAGATATTCGGGACGAACCTCCTTCATAACTGTGGATATGTAGTAGGGCACCTTGTTAGCTGTCCAACTTACTGAGAAGAAGTCACTCATCTCGAACTTTTCCACTTTGAGATAATCGAGAACTGTTTTCTCTGGGCCTGCCTTATATCTTGGTGGAATGAAATTTTTCAAACTGATGATTTTAGAACCAGGCTTAAGCCCAAATAAAAGTTTCCCTACCTCAACATTGAGCGGGAATTCAAAGAGATAGTTGTTGACAAGAATAACATTGCATCTAAGGCATTTTTCTCTCACCTCCTCGTTATTGACAAATGATTGCGATAGAGCAAAAGACACATTCATTGCATTAAGACCCAATGCCTGAATTTTCCTTTGCAAAAATAAGTTTTGAAGATTCGTCAACATTGATGCATGTGACATGATTTCACAGCCACCACTCTCTTTGACTCCAAATTCTAAAGCTGCCTGGAAAGTGGTGTTTCCAACACCAGAACCTAAATCATAAAACAGGTGTGTTGGTTGAAGTCCGACCTTAGTAAGCACTTCGGAGATGAATGATGGGAGTAATTCACCATAGACTTCAGCAGTGAAGGCCTTATATGAACGAAGTTTCCTTGAGTTTGGACCGACAATTCTTGTATATGCTGTGGTCAAAATTTGTTGAACAGCAAATCTTGAGATATCCTTTTGGTACGCTAGTATGCGCAAGAAGCTTTTTGGATACTCCGCAGGACGCATGTTATGGTATCTGGACTTGAGTGTGTCAGTGTTCGTACTCTCGTTTTGCATATTCGAAGCAAAGTCACCTTCAGTTCCGTTTTGGTTTGACAATGGAACATCTTGCTTTAGTTCACGAGCCTTTTTGGGCTTCCTACCACGAGGTGGTTTGGGCTTACCGTTATTGACCACGTCGAAGAAAAACTTGTTCAAGTTGAGATCAACGATCGAGTGATTTTTTCGATAGTTGAAAGGTAAGTAATACCTTATTTCGTTGTTGATATCAAAAGACGGGTCTATCCTCAACCGGTAGGGGGTGAGCTCTAACATCAACAAATTCCATCTGTCGATGATAACCATGAACTGATAGAATTTGTCATGCTCGGCACACGCTTTGAGTTTCTGGCAGTATTCCTCATAAATATGAGTCTGGAGCTCGGGAGAATGTGCGAAATAAAGAGCACTTTGTATCTGCATCATCTTCAGAATTTCGTACACTGGGTTGAGCTCGTTACTCTTGGGAAGTGCTAAAATGTATGCATCAGAGTGTTCCGGGTAGAGGAGATACCGCACTCTCACAATATTTCTTGGATTAATAATGGTGGTGCCATCTTTTTGAAGGGTAAATGGAGGAAAAGACTTTGGTAATGACTTGTAGTTCCGACTGTGAGAGACGATGACATCAATAGCCGTGTTATCAATGAGAGGTACTTGAGCCTCGGGATCCAACATCAGCGTATCTGGAGAGAAGGAAATGGTATCGGGCTCGGTCGAAATCGCGGTGATAGCGTCATTGAAGCATTGTCTGCCCTTCGTAGGAACTTGGGTGTCATTGAGGACATTTGTAGGGTCATAGGGACTTGGCTCATCCTCTTCGTCTGACACATCCGCAACATCGATCTCAGGTGTGGTCTCAGCTTCCTCTGATTCTGATTCAGACTCCGATTCACTCTCTGAATCGTCAGTGTAATCCTCTGCCTTTGGCCGACCGCGCCCTCTTCTTCCAGGACGAAGCTTCATCTTTCGTTTCTTCTCGTGTTTTCTCTTCCTCAAAAGCCGTTTCTTCTCTAGCTTTCTTTCTTCCATTTTCTTCTTCACCAACTTCATTTTTTGCCTGGATTCAAACTCAGGTACAAAATGAACAGCTTGCTTTCGTGCACGCTTCTGGCCTTGTTGAACTGTCGTACCATCGCCTGTGATACTTTGAAACCAAGAGGCGTCGGCCAAGAGAGAGTCTACCGGAGTCTTTGGTCTCTCTTGACTTCTTAGTTGTCGCTTCGATTTCGTCAGCATCGTTCTAGCCTTAACACGAGCTTGCTGCGCTTCTAAGCGCCTTTCTCTGGCTTCACGCTTAAGACGTAATGTTTCTCTTCTTTTCATCGCAGCCCTTTCGATCATGTCACGACGTCTCTCTTCGTCCATATTACTCTGCCTCCTTTTGCGTCCATCATCGACATGTGGAGAGGACTCTTTATTGCCGTCATCTTCACGACCCCGTCTTCTTCTTCCCTGACTCGAACCTGCAAGTGACGCGTACCACTGAGCCTCATACATAAGTCGCTCATTTCTGTTTGAAAACTTTTTCTGGCGAACGCAGATGATGTGAAGAGAGTTAAGCTTATCTTGAACTTCGTCCTCACCTCTGAAAATAAGCTCGTTCTGGATTTCCTTGACGGAATACTCGGATCGAATTATATTCCTTAGATAATCCAGTTCAGCCTTACTAAAAGGCACTTGATGGCTGCCACCCTTCTTCTCAATGATGGAATTCAAGCCTTGTATGATCTTTTTACCCAACGTTTTCCCACATTCATTGTAGATACCACTCTTCGTGAGATCATTCTCCAACAATCGCTCTATCAATTCATTATGCTCTGGGTCATGAGTTCTCTCCTCCACCAAAAAGTCGGGATTAGTTTTGAGTATCTTTTTGGTCAATGCTGCGATCTTATATCTGACTTGAGATGGTGTACGAAAGACCAATTCTGGTCTTATTTCATCCTCGGCCATTCTATTTTCGATGCACGTAGTGATGTAATGTACTTCACGAGCCAGCCATCTTGGCCTCATAGGCAGCCTTTTCGGGAGAAGAGCACACATGTTTGGGATGGAATCTTCGGAGAGATATTTGAGCACGTCACTTTTCATGTACTCTTGACGAGCTAGACAGGTTTCAAGTGTAGATATTATTCGCAAATTTGGCTCGATCAAGTCACTATAGTGGTCTGAAAGGTTAGCAACGAGTGCTTGAATGGCTTTCCCACTGCGAGAGAAACATTCTTCCTCGAGTCTTCTAAAATCAATAGGACCCGGGCTGAACCACTCATGCACGATCAAGTCGGTTTCGCCCTTTGTGAAGCCATCTGGTTGCAGACGAGCGAGAGCTTCTCTTTTGATCTCGTTCCATGAAAGATGTAGGTGTTTTGAAAGAAGGGTGGATTTCCGTGCATCAAACTCTAGGCACTGATTCAACTCATTTTCCTCATTTAAAGCCGTCAAGCCCAGAGGCGACATGTTCTCCAGACTTTCTGGTGTCATGAGGCCATGCTGATCACTTGATGTTTGTTCATAGCTGATTTTCATGATGCTTTTTCCGGGAGCTGTGTTTGTAGACACCGACTCAGTTTGTTCATGGGGTAACTGCGATGATGACTCTACGCCCACGGAGCTTGCCCTGGTGGAAATCTTCAGCTCCAGATCCTCACTTTCTGAGTTCAAAAGTTGAGCTAGTTTGAGTGGCATGTTCCTTCCGTCTGGGGCTTCTGAAGACACGCTTTTTTCTGAAACGGTCTTTGAGTCTCCATTATGTCCCCTTTGAGCTTGCCGCGGGCTTATTCTAACCGAAAACTCCATATCTAGATCACGGCTCTATTCTAGATGAGGAGGTGGTTGTCAGATATTTTTTAACCGGTAGTGGGGATATACGGATCAACTTTTAGAAAGACGCGCTTTCGCACCTACGATACCCTATATCAGCGGTGTTCGCATTGATTATATAAAGATGTCTAATAGCTCTAAAGCTTGCTCGCCCGGATTCCATTGAGTCTAAATTTGAGGTCTTTAAGAACTTTGCTGTCTGGCTTCCAGCGATCAAACAGGTCGTAAAGCTCGTCAATCTCCTCGACTCCACTCTTTCTGAGTTCCAGTGCATGTCCCACGGTGATTGCACCATCAGAGAGAGGCCAATTTTTCTCAATATTGAAAATAAAACCGCGCAAGCACCACGGCAATAAATAGGGGTTGGTACCGATCTTGCTGATGTTATACTCTTTCACGTAGATCTGATTCGTAACTGGCGGTTTCGCAATGGTAACAGCATTCTCTGATGGGGTCAGAATCGTGTGAGGAGGAACAACGATGTCGTCAGTGCATAATGCAAACTTGATGCCCAAGTCGTATACTTTACCATCGTTGTAGATTTTGGAGTGCCCTCCACCTGTAAGGGGTCCTGCCAAAACAGTGCTGACCTCCTTGATGACATTATTGTCAAAATAACCGAGGTTTTGCAACTGGCAACAAAGCGAGACAAGCTTTTGAATAAAGGCTGGCGTCTTCGATGAGTGGTCAATATAACAAGCTCTGTAAATATTGGGGTGGAAAATGTGAGACGCAAGCGCTGAATATAAAGGAACTAGCTGATCGTTGATGGAGCCGATGAAACATAGCTTGACATTAGCATTAATTATCGTTTGCATAGATTCCTTGTAGGTGATGGACTGCTTGCTATCGAATTTTGTCAATTCGAATAACTCATTCAAGGAGTTGTGCTCGATAGCGGAATAAGCTTTCATAAAAAACGTCTTGTCACTTCCATAGAATGGACCATTATTGATACCAGCCATTCCAAGAAGACCGATTCTTTTATAATTAGGATTTTTGAGGACACCCAGTTTGATGAGTTTGGCAAAGAGGATGATGGAAACGACGCAACCTTGTGAATGCGATGCGATGTAGATGAAGTCAGCCTCATTTAACTCTCTTTCCCATTTCTTCAAAATTTCGAAGAAAAACTCAACTCTATCAAAGATCTTTCCTTCCTTCTCGAGAGCAATTTTTTGAATGCTGACACTATTCGCCTCCCTTTCGTTGATAAGATCATTCTCAACACAGTATCTAATAACAGCTTTTTCTGCTTCGTTGGCAAACTTCAAAGATGTACCAGTAGGCGAGCCAATAAGAGGTCTAATCATTCGGGTAGGGAAAAAGCCATGTACACCAATGATAAGAATTTTCTTGATCTTCTTGGAAGGACCTGCCCTCGATGAAGCGGCTTCTTGTTGACCTGAAGTAGCTCTTGCGGACAGCAGACCACGGTTGTTGATTAAAAGGTTGCCCATGGCATCATTAGTAATTGAAATCGTGTCGTCATCCTCGCCAGACAGCTTCTTCTGTCTTTTAGGGGCATTCTCCTGACCCATGTCTTGATGTTGGCCATAGCTAGGCAAACTTGAGGACTTGTGATGTGAAAGCTTTGAAAGAGACCTTCCATAGAGTTTATAACTTCTTTCACTGATAGACACAAATTCTCTCTCCTTAATTGACTGGGTGTGCTCTCCGTCTTCCGACTCTTCCTCGTCTCCTTGAGCTTGATTGCCAAACCCAAAGCGAGACGATAAATGTGACAAAAAGCCCTTCCAGTTTTTGATATCAAAAGATTGGGGCACACTTGATACGTTGTCAGGGGACGAGCGAGGCCTCACGGAGCTCTGGTGATGCAAGCAGGAGCGCCAGTCTGGAACAATTATATTCTCTTTGAGGTTCTCGTTCTTATGGGTGTTGATTTTCTGAAACTGCTTCGCTGAGTCATGGGGTTTATACAACACGGCGTCGTCTTCAGGCTTTGATTGATCAGGCTGGGATGTCACAGCAGCATTTCCTTCCTCCTGAGACGCAGCCTGCTCCTTGGTGCTTTCGTTAGTGCCTCCAAAGAGGTCGTCCTTAGAAGGAATGGAAGGTGTGGAACTGACAATAGCATTGGTTGCAGAAAGTGGTTTCTCTGGCTCTTTCTTGCCCTTTGAATTGTCATCAGACCCATTGCTTCCATTGGATGTATTGGAGCCGTTCCAAAAGCTCCACAGCTTTTTGCGGTTGCCATTCGAGTGGCCCACATGGTCATCTATTTCGTCATTGCTATTACTCTCATTTTCATTCTCATCAGTATCTGCCAGGTGGTCCTCATCATCGTGGTTGTCCTCGTCCCCATCCCTTTTCTCGTCATTCGAATCGCTCTCAGAACCCAACCTATTTTTGGGACCCCAACTGAGCCAGTTGCCTTTGCTCATAGAAGCAAGCGACGATGTTGACGCCTTGTGATTCAAAGGTTTGGAAAGATTTGACTTCTTCCGAGGACTGTGATTCTTTATCCGGCCTTTGGATTCTAAATCACCAGTAGAAGCAGATGTGTGGATCTCACTGCCTGGGTTTGGCCGAGCAAGCAGAGAGTCAGTATTCAGCTCCAAGGTGGGATTATGCTCTTCGGCTTTTGCCGGAAGGCTTGATGAAGAGCTGTTCCACTTAGGGAGCCACGAGCTGCTCATACTTTGATGTGGTGTTTCTTCAAGGAAAGACTGAGAAGTAGTTGTGCCTTTTTGGTACTCCACATGTCTCCATAGATTATGCAAATGTCATGTGCAGCGGTTTGAGAAGTGCAGGATAGGAAACTACGACGCTTTCGTTGGGTTTGCTGTAAGCTTTGATTCCATGAAAAAAATTAATTTATCGAGCCCACGGTTTTTTCTAAAGATTTGAAAAAATTTTGTGTATGTACGCTGGTCTTATGCGTGATGTGTGTGTGTGTATGTGTGTTTTGTTTGGATCTCGAATACATGATTTGCGCCCTGGTCTCTTATTATGCTTAAAGTCTAACCTGGACGAATGCGTTTTCAGCTAAGTGCTTCCGTTCTTTATGTTTTCTATTTTTTTGGAAAGCTACTCAGTGACTTTTAGTTGCCAAAAGCTCCCTATACTGTGCGATGGTATCCTCGGAAACACCGGATCCTCCACAGATGATGAAGATGATAACGTCGTCTGACTTGAGTTCACCGAAAACTTCGAGCAAGTCTTGTCTTCTTGTAGAAGCAACAACAGTGACTCCGCACGCGGGCTCAACCAACCCTCCAACTTTGTCATAATAGTCGACAGTTCCCGCCAATGCCTCTAGATCGTCGATTTGTTTTCCAAAGGAAGGATATGTTCTGCTATTTTCCAAGCTCGTCTGTGAAACTGATGGAGCAGCAAGACAGTTGACTATAGTATCCAACTTGCTTAAAGTCACGACTCTGCCGGCCTTGAGTGCCTCACCAAAGGCCGGTGTTTGGTAGGTCTCAATTGCCATAACGGGGACGTTGTTAAGACCCTTGTTCCGCTTGAGTCCCTCGATAACACCATTGAATAGCCCACCTCCGCCAATGCTAAGAACAATTCCCTTCACCTTGGAAACTTCGATGTTATGCTCACCGAGTTGTTCAGCTATCTCGTCAACCATTTCACCGTGACCGTCCCAAAGGACCGGGTTGTCAAATGGGTGGCAGTATACTGGATGAACATCCTTAGGAGCTCCCCCAATAACGGTGTCTCTGAGGTAGCTATTGGCTTCGCCCCAGTGGGCTCCATGGATCACAACATTGGCTCCGTAGTTTTTGAGCTTATCTATTGAGATCTGTTGGGAGGTAACGGGCAAAACCACTGTGCAAGGAACGTTGTGGTGCTTGCTAGCGTATGCAGAAGCCAAACCGGCGTTTCCTCCTGAGGAGGAGAATATATGTGGTTTCTGACCTTCAGCTTTGGCCTTCTCTATAGAATCAGCGATAAGCTTACTCATGCCTCTGAGTTTGAAACTGCCAGAAGGCTGGTCCAATTCTAGTTTATAGAGGAAACGGCAAGGACCTTCGACTTTGCTGCTGACATCCACTAATTGGGTTTTGATGCTCGGAAGAACCATACTGATGTAGCAGTAGATAACTAATCTATCGCACTGCATCACTCACCTCACATATTCCGTTCGGTTCCATGCCGCCACTCAAGTTTTCCAAATCAGAAGAGTATTTGAAAATCGACGCTGACGCTGAAAGGCAAGTCCTCGATGCCTATGCCGAGACATTGGACGAGTCGAATGTCGAAGATATCTATCTCAAGCACCTACCGATCATCTTCCACAAGCTTAGTATACCACACTGCTTCACCAGAGATATAGACAATTGTGTCCAATGGTTCTATGACACCCACTTTAATGGAATCCCAGGCGATAGCAATAAGGCTAGGAAGACCAGGCTGTTGTTACAGCAATTGACAATTTCAACTACCAGGCATGGCGAGCTAGACGTCTCCGACATCATCGATATCGATAAGCTTATCATAGTTGGCAATCGGCTTGTAAAGTTTAGAGATCACTTTCCGGAGATCAAAAATGCCTGGCGTCTTTTCCTTGAAGCATCCAGTGGAAGCAAGGTCAGTGACTCTAAACTTCTCAATGAGACACTCTCACTCCAGGACCTCAAGAAGGTCAAAGAACATTTGGATCTCGGTGATGTCAGTGATCTGATTCTTATTGACATGCTAGGTTGTGGAACTACGACGTTGGAAGGTGAAGTCCTCAACTATGATGCTAACGTTTCAGGGCTAGCTGTCGGAATTAAAGATTTTGCCGAGATTTTAGGTCAGATTGGACAACTTGATTGAAAAAAATCATCGAATATATAGGGAATCAGGTTTTTCACATTCAGCATAGATATAGAGAATGCGATGGCTGCAACTATTTGATATCGCGAACTAAACTCCAACCGGTCAATGGGCCACTCAGATGTGCAGACTCGATTAATAGACCTGTTCCTTGCGGAGCTTGAGCAAATACAGACTTCAGATGAGCCTATTAACTTCAATAACACCAATCAATTGGATGCTCTTTTGTCCTACCTTGAGAACTCAGATGTGTCTCAATTCACACCAGTGCCATCTGAGATTGTTATTCATATCCTATTGACATTAGCATGCCGTTCTCCCCAGTCGTCGAAAACTCGTGGCACCGTAAGCAGTGATGACGGCATTGAAGTACTGTCGCTGTACATGAGAGAAATCAATGACAAGTACGAGCATAACCTAACAAAGGACCTGCTACAACGAAGAAGCGCTAACATTCTAGATAAGTACGTCGATCTCATACAGTCCAGTGAAAGTGACCACGCCTTGAAGCTATATCAAAACTTTCAAGATGTCCTACGACCAATCTGCAATGCCTCTATACACTTTTCCAGGCCTAGGTCGAAGCCAGAGTCGAAAGAGGAAACCCCTGTGGTGGAAGTCATTCAGGATTCAGAGAGCGACGTCGAGGACGATGACCTTTCAGCTGGTATGGAAATTGAAACGTCCCTGAAATACCATCAATTTGGTCTACCGCAGAAGAATGTGATCTCGTTGTCTGACATTGGTAGTAAAACGACAGGCTTGGGTGAGGCGACATCCCTTTTTCAAAATATGCCACATCTTCTGGCCCAAGCTACTCCTGAACCTGAGCAACTCTCTCCAGAGGGGCGACCAAAGAAGCAAAAGGTCGAGAGAAATCCATTAGAGTTCGTAAAGCTTTTCGATGACCACCTTATAGTCAGCAGGTTGATGAATCTGAAAGACTACAACCTCTGGGATCTCCTACGATGGGCTTTCACTTGTTGCGGCGACTCAAGTCAGTACCAGAAGTTTCTATTTAATTCGAGCAACACTTCGCTACACCATATTTGGGAAACTTATAGTCTGACCCTTCGGATTATATTGAAGTTTCTCAAGATTCAGCATGATGTCTCTCAAAAAAGACAAAAGCGTTCATTTTTGGGTTGCCTTCTTACTCAGCTTGGGAGAAACCAGGATTGGTATGAACGTCTTGTCGACGTTGCTTTTACTGGATTGGGTTTGCTGACTCAAGATAGACCATTTCCATGCTATCCTAGAGAGAGAAGTCTCATTAAGAATGACGTTAATACGAATGGCTCAGTAGGCCTACGATCTAAGGTTGACTACGACGATAACATTGAGTCATTG
Source organism: Candidozyma duobushaemuli (assembly GCF_002926085.2). Classification (NCBI taxonomy): domain Eukaryota; kingdom Fungi; phylum Ascomycota; class Pichiomycetes; order Serinales; family Metschnikowiaceae; genus Candidozyma; species Candidozyma duobushaemuli. The sequence goes on from NW_020289895.1 coordinate 3,180,057, forward strand.
CATTTGAGAGCCCATTTGGTGGCTCTATTCCTCTACCAAGAAACGAACAGATTTCATAAGGTTGATCTTGTGACACAATTGTCCAACAAACTTCTCATGTTTGACAAAGATACAATATTTGCATTTCTTCAGCGACTTAACACGCAACTGTTTGTTCCAAAACAGGTGCTAGATAAATTCATTCTCATGGTGTATAATAAACTTGTCATCACCATTGTCGGCTCAGAGGATCTAGCGTACAATTTAATAGGGTACCTGGACCCTACATCCACAAGGATCGAAAAATTGACAAGGCTATTCAAATCAAGTGAATTATACGACGGCCTTGTGCACGACTCAACCTATAAAGACTTCAATGATTTCAAGCGTTGTTGGGACATTTGCATTGGTCTTTGCTATGAAATGATTAAGTTTATTGTCACTAGCGAAGTTTTGAAGGAGCATCAACTAGACTTAAAGGTTTACGAAGATATCTTGTCTGCGCTCCACACATTCAAAGACATGAGTGAGCGTCACTACATTGAATTTCTCGAATCAAGGTCATGGAATGCGTCAGGTTTGGACGACGAAATTAATTTTATTCTCGAGGACGAGGAGATCGAGTCCAGCAGACTACAATTTTGCAAGGAATGCAAACATGACAAGTATTTGTCGTGGATTTCGATGTTTAGACCTCTTAGTAAATCTAAATGATATGCTTAACCTTGAAGTAATGCCTCAAGTACTGGATTTGCCAGCCGCCCAAGCCGATCAAGGCAAGGACAATGAGCACAGAGAACCATTTGACTCTGGAGTTCGTGCTCTCGTTGGTGTCTCTCATTCTCGCCTCTCTGTTTTTCAAATACAGCAATTGGTGTGCAATCTCGCTGGTCATTTCAGCGATTCTTCTCAATTCAACCTCGGCAGGTTGCAACTTCTCGGCAGCCTGGACAGCATTCCAGTCTCTGGCAGCAGCACCGCTCTCCACGTCAATCTCGATTTCTCTGGTCAAGTATACTCTGTTACGGCCGGGCTCAACGCGATTAGTGAGACAGATGTCAATGGCAGCGGCATCTTGTGTGGTAAAAACGGCTCTGACCTCACCACTGATGTCATCTTTTTTGTAAAATCTGTTTCCAAGTGTGTCATGAACGGTCAACAGCAATTGCTGGCCATCTCCACGGTATCCAGTGGTCTTGAGGTTGACAACGACCATCTGATCTCTGCCAACGAAATCACGAATACACGTTGGAGTTGGGTCTTGCATGGCAGGCAACTCCACCTGTAAAGCCAGTACAAGGGACACAAGGAACGTGACTGCGAGCCAGATATTGGGCATCAACATGGTTTTTTAGATGTAGCTTTGGACAACTGAGGATTGAAAAACCGTGTCAAGATCACTACGCGCGCCCCTACTCAAAAAAAAAAAAAAAAAAAAAAAAAAAACATACGTTCGGAAGTCCTCTCCGAAATCGCTTCTTACTGAAAAATACCTTCCAGACATCTGTTTGAATAGTTTTGTCGTAGCTTACTCTTTTGATTAATTTCTTGTCTGCTTATCTCGATGGAGTTCTCGTATTAACAGGTATCGCACCAGTAGGTATGCTCTAGGAAAGGCTATCAACGATCGATTTGTATTGGCATAAGAGTCAAGCCCTTTTATGCCTTGCTTTACACTTGAAGGAAGTACCTCAAATTCAGTCTTGGTATTTTATTTGTCATTTGTTTTTGATCCATCAGGGCATACACCATTTGGCTGCGAAATGCGGAAACAAATCCCAACTCTTGTAGATTTTCGCGTTACTTCAAATCAATGTCATGACCTTGCACCTAGCAAAATAAATGAAATAAAATGTAGTACCCTTAAATTTCTTTTTGAGAGTCTGGATAGACCGCTTCAGCTCTTTTTCCCATCTACTAAACCAGTTAGTGGCATCACGGATGTACGGGTGTCAAGTATACATTATGCGAAAAATCTCTATAGCGATCCTAAGATTCACACCTTCAAGAGACCATGGCCAAGAACGCTAACTTCTCGGTGGTGAAGCTCATCTCTGCCGCCAAAACCGGCTATGAGAAGTTCTTCAGAATACGCAAAGGTTCGCCCAAGCTTAATCTCATCCTATATGATCCAAGAGCTAAAAGACATTGTCTTTTCACCGAGGCGAAGAAGAGAAAGCTCGCCAACCCTCTAGACAGAGACTTCTTGGGAAGACATCGCTAGAAGATTTCACAATATCCTTACGTCGTCATGTACATAGCAGCATCCGCTAATATAATGGTTATCTATCCTGGTCTATGTACAATCTAATTATCAGAACAGTACCAGCTTCCACTCTTGGCTTGGAGCTTCGACATCACCGATGACGGTCTTGATAGAGATATCGGGCTTCAAGAGATACTTCTCGTTAACGTCTTGCAAATCGCTGAGACCGACATCTAAAAATCTCTCTCTTCTTTCCTGCTTCATTTCATCCGTGATGCCCTCCAAGAAAAGATCAGACCCTTGGCTCGAGATATGGCTAGGGGCATCAACGCTTTGGAAAATCGCGAGCTTTGCCTCTTGCAAATCTTTATCGCCCCACTTAGCGTTGGCAAGGTTGTCTTTAGCAATAGAAGCAGCCTCCGTGAATGACTTGACAGACTTCAAACCATGAGGATCTCTGTAGGAGTAAAAGTTGAGGGTTCCTCCCAAGCCATCGTAGCTGAGTCCTCCACCGTAAGCACCGTTGGATTCCCTGATGACAGAATGCAAGTGCTTGAATGTAAGGATCTGTGAGAGAACTTGCAATGCAGCTCCGTCCTTTGAGGTGAAAGCGGCACCTAAGTGAGCAAGAGAAGCGTAACTCACTTGCAACGGCAATTTGAGAACTGTATTCGAGCCGTTAGCTGGGCTAAAGCCTGCGGTAAGATCCTGTAAAACGTTTCGTTGCAGTACCAGCTCGTTGGACACAAGCTTTTCGTCAAACTTCTCGATCAACTTCTCATTTTCAGCAACAGATGCTGCATCAGACACAATGTTGTAATTGAAGCCAGAAATACCATCCTCCGTATGCTTATGTAAAAGGTACTGTTGAATCTTTTTGAGAATTGGCATGATTTCTCTCGAAAGATACTCCTTTCCTTCGGTATCCAACCTCTTGTTGAGTTCCAGTATAAATTTGACCTGCTCAATTCCTCCAAAAAGATCGTTGACATACTTTGTGGGTGTTAATTGAGCGTTGCTGTAAGAGTTGGCAAAAACATGGCCTCTGTCAGAGATGTTGTTGAGCTGGTTCTGTCCGAGATTCTTGATCAAAACATTGAGCTTTTCGACAACCTCCTTGTCGTTCCCATCAAGCTTAGTATTGCTTAAAACATCTTCCCATATCTCGTACAAATGACCCGTGTTCTCCTTCAATGCCATTCCCGACATCAGATACTTGAAGTTCAACTTGTTAATGTTAAAGGGATCCGCTTTAGCAAATGTAGTAAACGTCACTCCACCTGTATATCTCTGGATCTTGTTCTCCAACTCCAAGATTGACAACTGCGATGTTCCAGCCAAGTTCGTCAAGCACAGGTTGAAAAGAGGCAAGTACTTGTAAAGCTCAACCGGAAGATAAGACAAGTCCTTGGTGGCTGTGACGTAAACAAGATCATTGGTGTTGGTGATCCTCTTTTGGATTTTTCCATTTCCACCAGCCAATTGACTAAATGTGATTTCATGGAAGTCGCCTTTGCGAGGGATGTCATCAACGGTAAGCGAAGGTAAAACTTCGACACCAGAGTCACTCTTCTTTTGTTTCTCGAGTAAGTCTTCGCCTCTTTTATGAATGCTCTCTCTGGAATTGTCATCGAGTTTTTTCTCTTCCAGCGAAAGTCTTTTCTTCTCCTCTTGCGTTAATCTTTGATTAAAGTTCTCATCCGGGATCATTGTGAATCTGAACTGCGGCGAATCTTCATTCAAAATTGTTTTTTCAATGATGTTCGAGAATATTTTTAGGCCATTCTCTTCATAATCTTTCTTAAAAGTATTGAGAATGTGGTCAATCTTCAAAGCATTGATTGGATTGGCACCGTTCGTCCACAGAGGCACGAGTGAAGACAACAAGCCCACACCGAAATCAGGTTTGTGTTTCTTGAACCCCAATTCAATTTGATGAATCATTGCTTCAACCCTCTCGTGATACGAGCTTTCCTTGCCACGCGCAAGCTCGGGAATAACTCTGTCGATCAATATGTTGCGAATCTTTGGACCGAGTTCCTTGACTTTTTCTTTTGAAAGATTACTGAGACCCAATGTGAAACTCATCATTGCTGTCATAGAGTCGAAGCCGGTATTTGGAGAGAAGTCCTCACCAAAACCAGTCTCGATCAACTCCTGGTAGAATGGGGCGTTGTGGCCATCGAGGAGAAGAGTACTTAAAATCCTCCATTTGAAAACATCGTATCTCATAGACTCATCGAGAGGGTTGCCGAGATACCACGTAATGGAAGACTTTAACTGTTCCTCTATGGGCTTGGTGGTCATGGGATCAACCACACCAGGAACTTCAACGTCGAATTGCTTTGACTTATCAAGTTCAAAGATTGGTTTCTTCACTTCTCGATGACCATTTGACTTGCTTCTGCCAAAGTCCGCAAAAAAGTCATCGAGCTTCTTCAAATGGGCTTCAAGTGGAAGGTTACCGTAGGTGAAGGTCCTACCGTAGGAGGGATTGTAGTTTTGCTTGTGGAAAGCTTGGAGTTCCTGAAATTTGAGATCGAGGATTTTGCTTGGATCGCCTCCTGAATTATTCAAACTTCCATAGATGGCCTCTTGGAACTTGATCCAGAAGAGATACGCAGAGTTTGAGTACTGGCCCTTCATCTCGTTGAACACCACACCTTTATATTCCATGGGGCTCGCCTTATCCGTCATATCCAGCTGCTCCATTCTCCAGGCCTCTTGTAAAAAGTCTTGGTGGTTCAAGAGCGGATCAAAGACCAAAGACAAGTAGACGTCCATCAAATTGTAGAAGTCGGTCTTGTTAGTGGTTGCAAAGGGATAGAATGTGTAGTCATGGCCCGTCATGGCATTCATGAAGTTGTTTAAAGACCTGTTTAGCATTTTGAAGAACGGATCGTTCACTGGGTACTTTCTGGAGCCACAGAGTGTGATATGCTCCAAGATATGGGGAGTTCCTTTAGCATCTAAGGGGTTAGTCTTTAAGGCAACGGAAAACACATTGTTCTTGTCAGCGGGAGCATCCAAATGTAAATGCTCCAGCCCTGTTCTCTGATGTTCCAACCTCACGGCGGTCAAAGAGAACTCCGGCACCTTCTGGACTTCCTTGATAGTATAACCATGGAGCTTTTCACCCATCTGGTAAATGTTTGATGATTCTCCAGCTGCTGCCGTTGCTAGGCATCGCAGCTGGATGGACCGGCGAAATATGGAGCCGACCTTGCTTGTTAACATGGTCTTTGCAAAATAGAGTAAGCTAATGGCAAATACTTAAGTGCGCGCATACTAAGAGGCTACCATCTAGAACTGATGAGCATACTGATAAACAAAACCATATACATCCCCAAAAACTCCTTAACTAACCCCCTTCTTTATTGCTCCTTTTTCAACCACGGATAAATCTCTGCGTAGATTTCTTTGGCGTTTCCACTGATGATATTGCCATGACACTGAACGATGGTGTCGAAGTCAAAGGCATCATAGACCAACCTGATTGACTGCTCACCTGCAGCTGTCCATGTACGGGCAAAAACAAAGTGTATGAACCAACCGAGCCAGCCTCCTGCTTTAATCTCACCAATAGCCCATGAAAGTCCTGTGAATGGGTTGTATTGGTGAGGGTATCCTGTTGCAGGAGAGTAACACTCGTAATTTCCTTCGTTGTCTGGTCTGCCACAGTCCATGATGAGGTCACCCTCGAAAAGCATGTGGAGATTCTTTTCGTAAATGACGACCTCCCGGTTTTTATGTTCTGCCATGTAGACGAACTCCAAATTGCCCCAAAAATCGCCAGTCGCTCCAAACTTGGCTTTAGCGTCTTCACCCTTGATCACCTTGTTACTGTCTTCGGCGGTGAACTCGTGGTGGATTATCGAATCCTTGCCCAATACGCCCTCACCCCCGACTATCTTGATATCAGGGAACTTCTCCAAGTACGACTCTGCCACCAAATTGTGTTCTTTGTTCACCACAAAGAGATGTGTCACTTTGAGGTTGTCTTTCCTTCTCACTAAAAGGTCTATGGCCTCGTCAATGTAGTCGCCGTAAGGAATTGGCGACCATAGGATAATCTCGTTGCCGTAGCGGAGTATAGACATTCTGTTACCAATATTGGCCACATTGACCATTGCGAACGGAACAGCCAAGGTGACCACATTATGAGCGACCTTTTTGATCGAAGGTTTCAAATCTTTGGGATAACCCATGTTAAGCTTATTTGTATTTGATTGTTGTATCGCCCCTGTCTAAGGCACACTCCACCATATCCTCCTGCACACCCCAGTTCTTCGTGTATTCTGCGCAGGGTTTTAGCGGCCGCGCGTGCCTCGAGAACTAAGCCAGACACAACGAGCTTGGTACTGTTGGAATTTAGACAATATGAATATTCATTCTTGCTTTATTTGCACAAAAGAGACTTTCTGGATGCAGATGCACTCAATTGAGGTTTGAAAAGGCCGAAGAAGTTAGACTGATTGCTAAATATTTCATCAATAGCCTAGCTATATTTGCCGAGAGCTGAGTAATCGAGTGATGCTTTTGATGGTGACACAAAGCTCTATCTCGAAATCCTCAGGTGCAACTATTCAGTGCTACCTGCTGCACGTAACAATTGAGTTTAATATTCGAAAGCCGTAGACATATAGTCGGAATAAGCATCTGTTGCCAAAAGCAGACCGATTTTCTGTATCATTCTGTAATCTTCTAGTTTCAACATTTTTTTCATTTTCGGAGACAATTGCGTCCATTTCTTGGGGTGGTCGTCGGTCAATCCAGGTACCGATCTCACGTGCGATTAGCCGACCGGTACCGGCATTGCGATAGGCGATGCGACTAACCGTTGACACATTGGTTCTTTTGCAAGATAAACTTCATGACATTTGACATCTGATAATATAAAGTTTTTTAAACCTACTGGAGTTCTCTGAAAAACACTATCGTTGTGAAGGATATATCAAAAACGCACTCTATCTACCTCTTCATCCACTTCCTATTACGTCAGAGTCAGTTCAGTAACACCCTCTGAACGCCTTCTGAAAGCCTCTAAAAGATCAAGCTGGTAAAGCAGTTCATTTCATATCCCATATAACTCGCCAAATTTGCAAACTCAACAAGAACTCACCTCTCTTTGTTCGGACCCGGTGGATCACAAATTTTTCACCTCCGCGACACTCCAAACTCTTATCCAACCTTCTTTCACACTCACTCCATGAGCCAGAGGGAAAAGTCCATAGCACAGGAGGTATCCACGCTAGGCGGCTTCATAGCTGGCGGCATTGCCGCTTGTGGCGCCGTGACTTTCACCAATCCTATCGAGTTGATCAAGACCAGAATGCAGCTTCAAGGTGAACTCACCAGTAAACAGAACGCTCAGAAGCTCTACACGAACCCTTTGCAGGCTCTGGTGGTCATCTTCAGAAACGAGGGTTTGCGTGGTTTACAACAGGGTCTTTTATGTGGTTATGTCTACCAACTTGGGCTCAACGGATGCCGTATTGGACTTTACGAACCCAGCAGATTCTACTTGACCAAGTTGTTCAACCCTGGCTCTCTCACCGGCGATCATTACAGTGATGTGCCTCAAAATCTTTTAGTCAACGTGTTTGCAGGTTTCATCTCGGGCTCTGCTGGTGCAGTGATGGCCAATCCGTTCTTTCTTATCAAAACAAGAATGCAGTCTTTCAACAAAGCAAGCGCTTCGCTCAAGGTCAGTGTCGGTGAGCAAACTCACTATAAAGGACTCTACGATGGCTTGAAGCAGATTTTCGGGACAGAAGGTGTCAAGGGTCTCTTCAGAGGAACCGATGCTGCTGTGTTACGTACCGGTGCCGGTTCCGCTGCCCAGTTGCCGGTTTACAATTTTACCAAGAATTACCTTTTGGATCACAATCTCATGGCCAATGGCACTATTGGGTTGCATTTTGCTGCTTCATCCATGGCAGGCTTGGGTGTGGCTATCGTGATGAATCCATGGGATGTGGTGTTGACGAGACTATATAACCAAAAGGGTGACCTCTACAAGGGTCCAATCGACTGTTTCGCCAAGACCATCAAAATCGAAGGCCCTACAGCTTTATACAAGGGTTTCTGGGCGCAGCTTTTCAGAGTGGGGCCCCACTCGATCTTGACCTTGATGTTCATGGAGCAGTCCATGAAACTAGTCTACGCTGTGGAGCGTAGATTCACATAATATTTATTAGACACATAGAAAGTGACCATACACATAGTTTAGAGCTATATAGACAAGGCCCACAATATGGCTGCGAAATCGATGACAACTTCACAGCAACATTTGAAGGGCCCGATTTGAGCAATTCAAGCACGACATCTGATTTTCGAAATGGGCCAAGGATTCGTCAAATCTCATCTTCCAGCATTATGTAGGTTACTTTATCATGACACCAAGCAGCTGCTGGTGCTTTCGGTGTGTACATTACGATGTGCATTGAGAAGTCAATCTCACCTATCCCTACTACTTTCTTCCCATGACCAAAACAAGACCAGCCGCCAGGTTGATGCAAGCTAGTGCCCAATGCGCTGAGCTTGGTGCTGCTTATGGAAATTGCGTTCTCGCCACATACAACAACATGAACAAGGACTCTTGCAAAAAGGAGTTCGATGCCTTCAGAAGCTGTGTGTCAAAGAGTCTAAAAAGAAAGTGATATAAAAATTGCATCAACTCCCATACATATACATATATTTTTGATATTAAATCGTGTACCTGAACATTGGGTTCTCCATGTCGGTCAAGTCGGCGAACTCGTGGTTTTCGATCTGCTGGAATTCTAGATAGTCAGTGGCACGTTCGTCTCTTCTCTTGTTCTCGCGAGCCATGAGAATCCAGATGACGATCATAATTAAGGTTGCACAGGCAGAGGTTACCACCATGGCGATCTTGGCGCCAGAGTAGCCGGGAGCCTGGGAGTCAATGAAAGTTTGAGGTCCAACCAAGTTACCCACACAGTATCCAATCAAGAAAATGGCATTCACGGTAACCTTCTTGGTGTGGCCAGCCACGTTCGAAGCACAGGACGACAAACCGCAAATCATCACAAGTGGACACAAGTAGAACAAACAGTAACCGGCCAACTGGGCTTGTCTGTTCTCCACAAACGCAACCAAGCAAAGAGCCATGATGACAATCACCGACACAGCGGTAGCCCAGAACAATCTGTTGGGGTAGTACTTGTACAAGTATGCAAAACCAATACAGCCCACCACCTCCACAGCACCGGGTATCATCTGCATTTGAAGAGTTTTACCCACACCGTAGCCAAAGTCCTCGTTAAGCAAAATGGACCCAAAGTTTGTAAGACCACCGTTGGGGATGTTGTTGGCAACGGCGAGGAAGAAATAAAGCCATGTCTTGACGTCAGTGAGAGCCTCAATGAGCTGGTATTTTTTGAAGTGCTTGTTACCGAAACCCTGCTGGTTGACTCTGATTCTCTCGACAACCTGGCTCTTCTCCTTGTCGTTAAGGAACCAGGCCTCGGTGGGCTTGTTGGGGATATGGAAGAAAATAACGACACCCAAGGCGATGGTGATGGCACCGGTGATTATGAAGATCAACTTCCAGGCATCGATCGAGTAGCTGTCCATGTTGGCGTGAAGATTGTAAGCGACGGCACCAGAACCGATGACAAGACCGAGACCGTTGAAGGAGAACCACAAGGCAGTTCTCAAGAAGACTTCGTCTTTTCTGTACCACTGAGAAGTGACAATGACGAAAGCTGGGGTAACGGAGGACTCAAAGGCACCAAGAAGCGTTCTCAAGGCTACGAAACCGGCGTAGTTGGGAACGGCATGCAACATCAAAATGATACCCCAGATGATAATATAGATAGAAACGGTGGTGATGACAGGGAACCTTTGCAAAGTGTATGCACAGGGGAATTCAAGGGCCAAGTAACCAAGATAAAACGCAGAACCAGTCCACGCGTACATGTCACCTTCCATTTTCAAGTCCTCTCTCAAGCCCATGACGGCGGCGTAGGAGTTGGACATCTTGTCCATGAACTGGACCGAGTACAAGAGACAAATGAGCGGCAAGAGGTACAAGTCGATTTTGCGGACCAACTTGCGGTCTGTCTCTGGGTCGAGCTCGACCTTGTCGCCATCGTGGGACATGACATACTCCATGGCATCGTCGCCAGTGGTGGTCAAATGAATGGGCTTGCCAGTGTGGGGAGATACGATGGTGGTGATTTCGTTCTTCTGGCTTTCGACATCAGCCGGGGCGATAGACACGGAGGTCTTCAGTTTTTCGTCGCTACCCATGATTAGAGATGGAGAGGAAAAAAAATTTTACTGGGGCATGGATGCTTTTTTATAATGGAATGTGGAACTGATAAGCACAGGCGATGATGATGCAATGTTGAACCGAGCGCCTGTACTGAAGGTTGCAAAATAGGCGCTGTGACGATAGAGTCAATTGTTTTTTTAAGTGGGGCAGCCGCAGGCCACCAGTCTCAGGGAAAAAAAAGCCCACTCCGATTGCGGAGAGCACGAAACAGGCAGGATGTGTGGAATTCGGCAGCTCCAAAAGTCCGAGCTCCAGCTTGCCAGAGGTGGTTTTTATTCGAACGGTGGGAATTTGCAAAGAAGGTTTTATCGTCTCAGCGAACACTGCTGTTTACCAGCTTGCAGCAGGCTTTATCGCGGTGCGAATCGGCCATTTCGCCCTAGGATAAGGTGGTGGGAGGGCATGCACAATCGCAGAGATGCTGAGATCTCGAGACGCTGGGCAGGCGAGCTTTGACACAGTGACATAAGAGGGGACTGCTCGTATTGTCGTGACAGGGGGTTCAATGGCTGCAAATGCGAGGAATCTCCACCAAAGTTTAAAATATTTTTTACTCGACGGCCAACAGCTTTTTGCTACAAGGAGCAGCGTTTTTTTGCGGTAACGTAAATCCCTATTTGTGGAGGCCCCGAGGCTCCCAGGCCAAGAGGTGGGTCGATATCGCCTGGGGCGGAATTGGAGCGGCGCCTTACCCAATGCGCACAGCGAGTCCGAACAGCCATGTTCCCGATCGCGGAACTTCGTGGGGAAAATGGCTGCAAATCCGAGGACGCAGTGACTTCCCCCGTGATAAGAGGAAACGGGAGTTAAGGCGGTAGAGGGTGAAAGATGGGGGATTGGTGAGGTTTTTGAAGAAACTTCTTGGGGACAAGGCTCCGTCTTGTTTAAGCTTTGGCCCGCCTTTGTTACTTTTTTCGAGGGATTGTCGCGGCTGTAAGTGAAGGATCGCCTTGCTGGAACTCTCACTCGTAAATGCCATTCTTTGCGGAAATAGGATTCCCGTGAGAAGTTTGGCCGACTTCTTGTTCGGTTTGATCTTGGCCTTTGCGGCCCGATTCGCAGAGATGGAATCCTCAACTTTTCAAATTCCTCATGGCACCGGGCCACCACGACTTCTGGGCCCGCCTTACCAGCGGTCACTTTTTTTTTTTTATTTTTTTGCTTCTCTTCTCGCACCGAAAACTGACGCTGTACGTACTGGCGCTATCTCCAGTGTAAGAGCGTCTAATTCATCGCTTGCTAACGGCGCTGGCGGCGGTTGTGGGCCAATCACAAGTTTCTGCACCATCGCTTATCTTGCGATAAGGTGCGACTGAAATCCGCCATAAGCCTTGAGCGTTGAAATGGCCGTTTTGAGACAGAGATCCAAAGAGCTCAGATTTAGTGCAACGAACGAGATCGTGCACTACTGATGATGGTCTTGTAGCGTTGGTTTTGCTGGATGAGCAGCAGGATGGGTGTAGGTGGGTTTGCCGAGGAAGCAGAGATAAAGAGGTTGCGTTTGCGTTCTGCAAGATAAGATAGTGGAAGATAATGGTGTGTCGAGAAAATCGACAATCCAGGTTTTTCCGAATGCCAAGAGCGCATTGGATCGTTTGGAGGTATGGTTTGTGAATGGCGCTTTGGCTGTTTTGCACCCAATGCGGTAGAGCACGCTGCGCTTAGGAGGATGAGAGTTGGCCAAGGTGATGGTGGAATTGTTGGTGGACAGGTGACTGAAATTCGGCTGTTTGGAATATGATTGACTCCTATGGCGACGCAATTTGATTTAGTGATGAGTTGAAGAGGTTCAGAGAGATAATTCCAGAAACGCTATTTTCGACTTTGAGTGCCCCGATTTGGTTGGGTGTCCCAATTCAGTGGAATAAGATTCCAGGCAATGAAAGGGTGAAAAGTTATAGACAAGGAACTATGGCAAGCGACAAACGCCCAATATCTGATACTACTTGCTTTGAGACCGGGTTGGCAGGAACAAAGTTGGGTTAGCTCTTCAAGCGACTTTACCAATGCAGCTTATACGAGATCCGGGCAAAAGAAAGTTTGTGGAAATTGTCTATGCCTTCCACTCAATATACCTGACTCGTCGCCTACCCTCTTGCCTGGTGGAAAGCCTACAAGATCCAATGAGATCAGAAACTAAAGGACAAAAAAGGCACAAATTAATCACCAAATCAGATTCTTCACCTCAACTCCCAGGCTCTTGTCGTGCTGGTCCCCTCCCGTAAAATTCTTAAACCAGAACCACCGGGGTCCACTTCTCATTGGCTGGCTGCCTGGACCGTTGACTAACTAGTCGCCATTGTTTCAGTGCCCATTGTCCTTCGTGTTTAAGATCCAACTCCTCGTTTAACGCCAAATCTGGCCTGACCGTAATACAATTTGTATTTGACAAAAAAATTCAATTTCCAGACTTTACTTTTTGCACCCAGTGCTGCTCCGTCCGGCCGTTAAGTGGGAGCCGCAAGGACCCTTTTTCGCAGCCGTACGCAAGAAGCCACGCAACACGGCCACAAATCAGACCATTGGTCAACATATAAAAACAATGAATAAAAAGTAAACTAAACCAGCCAATTCCATTGGAAACATTGCAAAAAAACAAGGGCTTGGACTCCCCACGTGACTACCCCAGTCGTGCCCAGGCTTGCACACACCACCCCTCCTACCCTCGGCATCTGTACTGTGGGGAGACTTTTGCTTGGTACACCGTTTGAAACAACCACTGTTTTTTCAAGGTTGTCGCCATGGTTCACATATCTCGTCTTTCTAGTTACAACCGGGAGGACGTGCGCAAGTTCCTCCTTATACTAAAGGAGTTTGTGCTAGTCTATAAGGACAATAAGGTCACCATCAACTACCAGAGCAGACCTGTTGTTCTTTTCTTTGGCACGCTCATTGCTACGTTTGGCGTGGGGGCTTTCTTTACCATCAAGTCGTTGATCTTGAGGTATAATGAGTACGCTTACAAGAGATCTCAGAATAGACCCCGCTTGATCCGCCAGCTGTCCACGATTTTGAAGAATGGCGCCAGAGAGATCTTTGTACCCAAGGGTAAGAACTCCTCCACCAGAATCATCATTCCCAAGCCCAGTTTGGACAGATACGCCGCTGACAAGTATCTTTACAAGAATTTCTACATTGATCAGCGTTTGAAACAGCAGAATAACATCTTCAACCTGAAATTCTTGAACCAGATCATCATCATCTGGCGTATCCTCATCCCACGGTTCTACTCAAAGAACACTTATTTATTGCTCTCTCAGTGCTTCTTCTTGGTCTTGCGTACGTGGTTGTCCTTGATCATTGCCAAGTTGGACGGTCAGATCGTCAAGAACTTGATTTCCGCCAACGGCAAGAAGTTTGTGCGTGACTTGATCTACTGGATCTTGATCGCCTTCCCAGCGTCCTACACAAATGCCGCCATCAAATACTTGACCAACCGCTTGTCGTTGAGTTTCAGAACAAACTTGATCAGATACATCCACGACATGTACTTGGACAAGGTCATGACCTACTACAAGATCTCGCTTAGTCAAAGCGATCTCGAAAACATCGACCAGTACATCACGAACGATATCTCCAAGTTCTGTGACTCCATCTGTGGCTTGTTTTCCAGCATGGGTAAGCCCCTCATTGACTTGTTTTTCTTCTCGGTCTACTTGAGAGACAACTTGGGAACCGGTGCTATTGTTGGTATCTTCGCCAACTACTTTGCCACGGCATTCCTCTTGAAACAGTATACCCCATCGTTCGGTAAGTTATCTGCCCAGAGAACCCATTTGGAGGGTCGTTACTACAACGAGCACTTGAACCTTATCACCAACTCGGAAGAGATTGGTTTCTACAAGGGTTCTATCATCGAGAAGGCCAAGTTGAAGGAAACCTTCGAAGGTTTGATGGGCCATGTCTCCAAGGAAATCAACATCTCCTTCTGGTATTCCATCCTTGAAGACTATGTCTTGAAGTACACTTGGTCTGCTTGGGGTTACGTCTTTGCAGGTTTGCCAGTCTTTTTGGAGGACTTGTGGCCAAAGGCACAGCAGCATGTTGATGAGGGCGAATCCGCTCCCGCTCCAGCAAGCAAGAGCAAGGTTGATGACAAGGGTAACATGAGACAGTTCATCATCAACAAGAGATTGATGTTGTCGTTGGCTGATGCCGGCTCGAGATTGATGTACTCTCTTAAGGATATTTCTGAGCTCACAGGTTACACCGACAGAGTTTTCAAGTTGCTTACCGAGTTGCACAAGGCTCACTCCCCTAAGTTCGACTTTGGCTCCAGATATGGCATTGCTGACATCCACGGTACTATTCAACACAACTACAGCGGTGGTGTTCGTTTTGAGCACTTCCCTGTTATCATTCCTGGAAGTAACGGTAGCGAGGGTACCAAGCTTATTGACAACCTTAACGTTCACATCCTGGCGCACAAGAACCTTTTGGTTTTGGGCTCTAACGGTTGCGGTAAGACCTCTATCGCCCGTATTATGGCTGGCTTGTGGCCATTGTACTACGGTTTGATGTCTAAACCTAGCGACGATGAGATTTTCTACTTGCCTCAAAAGTCTTACTTCACCAACGGCAATTTGAGAGACCAAATTATATACCCATCTTCTTATGACGATATGCTCGAAATGGGCTACAATGATGACCATTTGTACCACATTTTGCGTGAAGTTAAGTTGGACTACTTGTTGACAAGAGAGGGCAACTTCAACGTGAAGAAGGACTGGAAGGATGTCTTCAGTGGTGGCGAGAAGCAGAGAATGAGCATTGCTCGTGTGTTGTTCAAGAACCCCAAGTTCGTGGTTTTGGATGAGTCCACCAATGCTGTTTCGACTGATGTTGAGGACTACTTGTTTGAATTGTTGCAGAGAAAGAAGATAACGTTCATTACCCTCTCCCACAGACCGCTCTTAATGAAGTACCATGATTTCATCTTGGAAATCAAGAACGAGAAGGGTGAGCCAGACAAGTGGATCTTCCACGACTTGACCTCTGAGGAGAACTTGAAGACTATCGATAATGAGATCAAAGATATCGAATCTAAATTGGACCAGGTCGAGGAGTGGGAAAAGAGAAAGGCCGATATCGAGAAGTACTTGGACGGTAAGTACGACGATATCGAGGAGGAAGCTAGCACAGCAATGACGGCATCTGCGTCATTTGAGATTTAGAATCCATGAATTTTTACGGTTATACGCAGAAACCGGTGCCGATGGGACGCGTAGTTTAACGAGGTAGCAGGGCGGTTGTGGACACGTGACCGGTGCGCCATTCATCAATTTCTTTAATTTTGGCGATCTGGGACCAACATCTAATCTCTTCCTACCCAATCGCCACCAAAACATCAAAGAATGTCGGGTATCAGAAAACAGGGTGATATCTCCAAAGCACCAACCCCGCAGAATACTCCATCGAGCGTGGCTAACTCATATTTGAAGCAGCAGCCACCATCCGTCTCTACCATTAGCGAAGAGGATGAGAACAACTTGAGCAAACAATTAGCTAACAACCCTGCACTTTTGCTGATGATCCAGGGCAAGCTCGGCTCGCTTGTGGGTCAGCAGAGTGGGTACATTGAAGGATTGCCTGCTGTTGTTAAGAAGCGTGTCATGGGCTTGAAGGCTGTCCAGCTGCAGCAAATGAAGTTGGAGGCCGAGTTCCAGAGAGACTTGTTAGAGTTGGAGAAGAAATACTTCAAGAAGTACGAGCCATTGTACGAGAGAAGAAAGGACATCATCAACGGTGTCCAGGAACCCACTGCCGATGAGGTTGAGGTGGGTGAGTCCTTGGAGGAGAAGGAAGAGGATGAGGAGGAGGAAGAAGAGGAGGAGGATGCCGAAGACGATACCAAGGGTATTCCAAACTTCTGGTTGACGGCTTTGGAGAACTTGACCACCGTCAGCGAGACTATCACCGAGAGAGACAGCGAAGTCTTGCTGCACTTGAAGGACATCCGTATGGAGTACTTGGAGACGCCCGGCTTTGAGTTGATCTTTGAGTTTGACCAGAACTCTTTCTTTAGCAACCAGGTGTTGACAAAGACCTATCATTACCAGGCTGAATTGGGTTACTCTGGTGACTTTGTGTATGACCACGCCGACGGCTGTGAGATCAACTGGAAGTCCAAGGAGAACAATGTGACAATCAACATTGAGAGAAGAAAGCAGCGTAACAAGAACACCAAGCAGACGAGAACCATTGAGAAGTTGACGCCCACAGAGTCGTTTTTCAACTTCTTTGACCCACCTAAGCCACCAAAGGCCGAAGAGCTGGATGAGGAAGAAGAGGAGGACGAGGAGCAGGAGGCTGACTTGGAGGCG
The DNA here is from genome assembly GCF_002926085.2 of Candidozyma duobushaemuli. Taxonomy (NCBI): domain Eukaryota; kingdom Fungi; phylum Ascomycota; class Pichiomycetes; order Serinales; family Metschnikowiaceae; genus Candidozyma; species Candidozyma duobushaemuli. The sequence goes on from NW_020289895.1 coordinate 3,196,867, forward strand.
CGTCTCGAGTTGGACTATCAATTAGGTGAGGAAATCAAGGACCGTTTGATTCCTCGTGCGGTGGACTGGTTCACAGGCGACGCTGTTGACTATGGATTCCCTGAAGATCTTGAAGACGGCGAGGAAGATGAGGATGAGTTTGACAGCGAGGTTGACAGCGATGAGGATGAGGAGGAGGGCATTGACGAGACTGGCCCCAAGGAGAACCCACCAGAGTGCAAACAGCAGTAAAGAAGAAGGTGAAGCAGAAGAAGAGCTATGGCGATGTGGCATGGTTCCGAGCCAAGCACTGAGGGTCTGTGGTACATGGACAATGCATGTTTACGAAAAAGTTAGCGAATTATCACGTTCGCAACCAGCGAGGTGGTCCCAGTGTCCGAGAGGATCTAGCGTCAGACCGATGCATCGGTCCTCGGCAGGCGATCATCAGGCCATGTGGCGCACAGGTTGCCACATACCAGGACAAGGAAAAGCCGAATCGCCATCTCGTAGATAATCCGATTTACAGTAAAATAATATTCGGGAGTCGGGCGACTGAGCCGTTTCAGCATGTCCAAGGAGGCTCCCTTGTCGCTAGTGTGATGACTATATTTTTGGACACGGTTATGAAAGATGCCGCCAGGCATATGGAAGTCCACTGCTTAGTTTAGAATACATCTCGCTTTGTTTTTTCTCACCTGAAAATGTCAGCGCCCCATGCATTTTTGTTCCATCTATATGCGGAGCTTCTCGGGAGATTTTGCAACCATTACGCCGCGCCTGCCCGAGGGTTCATCGGTAAGATCTTCCGTAAAAAGTTGTCACAGCAGCGATTTGAGCCAATAAAAAACCGATTGCCCGATGTTTTAAGATTCTTCAAGCGCGTTTCTGTGTATTTAGTTTTTTTAAAAAAGCGTCCCTTTAAAGCTTGTTTCGGCACAGCACGGTGAGCGAAAAAAGAGCAACTTTCACATGCTCGCCATCGCAAGGCGCGCCATCTCTGCCTTTATCTGTATGGACTGCAGATAGACCTTTCGGGGTCGCATGGTCGCTGCATGTCCTTTTTGGCAAGGGTACAGATAGACTCTCCAGGGGAAAAAATAAATGTGGAACGGGCCAAGGCCCACTATATAAGGTCGCATCCCCAGCCACGTTTGTGAAATTTTCCACACCACATTTTTCCCATCTTTTCTATTTATTAGCATGTCGAAAGCCTTCACCTCAAAGACCAAGGCTCACTTGGAGTCCTACTCCGTTGTCAAGAAGTTGCATAGCTACCTTTTGAGCTTTCAGCTTGTTCAGGCCGTCACCACCTACGTGATTGCCTTGAGCAACTACTTCAACGACCAGGTTATCTCCCGTTTCCCCTTTGTTGTGCGTCAATTGAGCTTCGCTGACGAAACCCTTGATGGTGTCGTTTTGGGCAACTTTGATAAGGCATTGGCTGTGGCTTCCCAGAAGGCCAAGCAGGGCGAGGACTTGGCCATCTCTTACAAGAAGAAGGGTGAGGACACTCTTTCTGCCTACAAGAAGAAGGGTGAGGACACTCTTTCTGCCTACAAGAAGAAGGGTGAGAACGCTGTTGGCGTGTACCTCAAGCCTGTGAATGACTACGCTTCCTCTACTGTGGACAAGGTGTTGCCCAAGGTGAAGAACGCCACTAAGAAGGCCGAGAAGAAGGAGAAGCAGGCTGAAAACGAAATTTCCAAGTCCATTGAGATTGTCAACGATACCTACTCCCGCTCCAAGGACTTGTTGTCCACCAAGTCCCTGGACATCTCCAACACCGTGCTCAGCACCTACAACAAGGAGTTCGACTCGTCCAAGGAGAAGAACTACTACGTGAAGGTTGCCTCGGCTTCAGTCACCACTGGCGTCAAGTTGTTGAAGAGCGTGAACTCCGACTACATCCAGCCATTAAAGTCCACTACCCAGAGCTACGTGACCGATGTTGCGCTGCAGACCCAAAAGAGGGCTGACGATGTCGTGAGCAACGGTGTTGCCGAGGTCAAGAAGACTATTAACGGTACCGCCGAGCAGACTAACATTGCTGTGCCCACCTCTGCCTAAGCCAGGTGCTTAATCCTACCTGCGCACTCATTGCAGGTGGCTCTTGCTGCCTTGTTTGTTTTCGAATCTCGCCGGTGGCCGGCTCATTCGGTATTGTTTAGTACTGGTAGGTTGAATGTATAAATCAGTACAATAATTCTCATTACAATAATTTTCAAAGCCCGTAGTGCGCTGGCCGAGGTCGGGATGCTAAGCATCTTCAATTCCACTAACACAATGGTCTGCTCCCGCCTTGAGGGAACAATGCTACTTGTTAGCCGCAGCCATGGGGCGCTTATCTGTGCTTGTTTTGTGTTCGTTTCGGACAAAAATCTTGACTTACTTTGTATCAGGTTGTTGTTCCTGTCCAGGCTATTCTGTTGCTTCTTTAGTTCGCCCCCATTGAACACAAGCACAGCTTGTTTTGTTGTTATCAAGACCTGCGGAAAGGCTTGCTTGCTAAACTTAGCCGAGCCACAGGGTTCTATTATCCCTCAGGCAAGGAAAACAAAAAAAAAGAAAAATTATTACAGAGGTGCGTGCGCTGATGAAAAATCCCTCGATTACGTCAGTGGAGCCCATTCCAGGGTCTGACCAATTCTATATACTCGAAAGCTTATCTCGCGATGCAGCTTGACATATTTTCATGTGAAGACGCTTAGGGGCAGACTCTTTTTGAAGAAGGGGCAGCGTCATCCAAGGTACGCTTGCCAAAGAGCGAATTAGGCTTGACATCGCTGGTGACAACTTTAGTGCCCATCTGACCAGCATAATAGTGTTTAAAATTCACACTCACTTTTCCAAGGCGGCGCTCGTCCATTTTGTGTAAGAACAGGGTCCAACGGAAAAGCTTCTTCTGACAGTCGGCTTCGCTACACCAATTAAGCATTCCCAGATGCACATGGTGCATCAGAATAAAGTCGTAGCCAAAAATCAAAAGCACATTGCACCAGTTCTCGTACTTAGCCCCGTTTATGTAAAGGTCGTAGTTGAGAAGCTGGAGACACTGTGTTTCCGTTTGACGCAATTTCTGGAGATTCAAGCTCGAGTCGTCCGTTCCTTTGCACCCACAGATCTTGAGCCACAGTTTGAAAGAGTAGTTGTGGTCCTGGTTGAACTTGGACAGAAGGATAATCAAAGCCAAGAACAACTTCTTGGGGCAATTGGGCAACTCCTCAGGCTTCTTGTTGATGAGCTTGTACATGTAAAAGCAGCAAATCTGCAAAGTCTGAGTCAGAGCCTTGGATCTCCTCAAGATCTCAATGATGAAAAATCTGAGCTTGACGTCATCCACCTGGACCGCAGAGGCCGGGTAGAGCATCTTCATCAAGTTAACAGCGCAGTTCGTAAGAATGAGGTTGAACTGCGACTTGTTGAGGTGGTCATTGTAATATTTGGAGTTGTTGGGAGCAAAGCTCTCCGATGGAGGGGTGGAGGGGGTTTCACGCTTAGCGTATGGGGAGACAGAACTCTCCGGGGTCGCTCTCGATGATAACATTTCGTACTTCTTTCCTGCAACGACAGCGTCTATTGCAAGGAAATGATAATCTTAACCATCTTGAGCGTGCAGTAAATGAAAATAAAATGTAAATGTGGAAAATAAAGTCAAAAATCTATGCCTGTTTGCAACTTGCCATGCAACCTATACCGTAAACCAACCTGTCAGTGACCAGCAGCTGAACTAACCGATATCTAAACCAAAATGCGTAATTCGTGAGACAGCTATTCTATGAAACAAAAAGCTGCTGTGTTTTTCTTGAAAAATAAAAAAAGGATAATAAAAAGATGTTGTTTTCTTGGGGAGCTGTTGTGTTTTGGATTGTGTCTTGTGTTGAGCCGTGAAACCCGTATCGATTGAAGCTGTGGCACCGAGCGGTTTATATAGTGGGATGCGCGGAAGATTACTCACAGAGTTAGTCATGGTCACGTGCGGCGCAGTCACTGCGAGACTGGGGTGACTGAATCGTAGGTTACATTTTTCCATGCTTATCAGGGTCGAGTGGGCGCTTCCAGCGGTGTTCCGTGCGTCGGACCGGGCCGTTTTCGGTATGACTCAGAAACCACAAAAGTTCTTTGGAATCAATGAAAGAGGATTTTGTAGATGAATTTGGATGTAAATTCTGCCTCTTTTACTTAGGGGTTTTTGGTGTCCCGGCATCGGCGTTTTGCCTGGAATTGGTGAATTTCTTTTGCCAGATCGCTATGACTGATTGCGAGTTGCAGCCGTGGAACCGGTGTGGCACCACCTTGGCAAACTACCTTGTCATCAGTCAGGCGTGATTTCATCAAAATAGGAATATTTCGTAATGTGACGCTTTTTTGCCTATGAGTCAAAATATGTCATTTTTTGGTCCACATGGCTTTTGTGATGCTCAGATAGTCAGTACGCATCAAAGGCAATCTAGACACCGAATGTGCTCTACATCGAAAGTAATTCAGAAATCAATCATGTGGAAGTGGCTCAAGGATGAAAACTTACCTTAATTTGGCCATATCTGTCCATGAAATGGGCTTTGGAAGCTTCTTTACAGTTACCCCTATTTCAACGACCTAGGCCAATCTACACTAGATAGCTTATTTCTTTATTCGTGTTATGTTAGTATTTTTTTTTTTTTTGTTGTTGTTGTTTTTTTCTTTTTTATCTTTTCTGTTTTTCGCCGGTTCTCGCCTCTAGCGGAAAACCCTCTGAACGTCAGCTCTATAATGTTCTTCACCTCCTTATAACTCACTATAATACAGCTGTCTTCCTCGGCAGATATGAGCAAGATCTTCTCATCAACTCCAGCATCTAGCTTGTTCAAGTTGACAAGTATCCTAGAAAGATCCACCACGGGTTTGCCAAACTCGTCGTAGGAGTTGAACACAAACTGGTGGAAGAGTTTTATAACGTAAAAACTGCCATTGTCGGCCTTGTCCTTCTCTGGTAGGTTCACCAACAAGTCAAGCTTGGCCATCAAACGGAAAAGACGGCCGTTCTCGATCTCGGAGGTGAGTTGGCTCTCCATGTAGTCGGACAGATCCTCGAAGCCGCTGAGTACCCTGAGCGACCGAAGCGCAAGGTGCTTCCTGAAGAAGTCTTTCAAGGACACCTCGCCAAGCTTGGAGAAGGCCTTAAGCGTTTCAATAAGCTCCTCACTATAAGTCACTGTAGATAAACTCGACAACTTCGAAACAACTGTATCGTAATCATCCTGGCGCCAACTCTGAGGAACAGTGGTCTTTACTAGCTCAAGTATAGTCTGTTTGAAGAGTTCATAATCCTTCTGCTGAGCCTGCTCGAATGCAATCTCTTCTTCGTTGTTTAAAACGTCATCTATACCAACAGCTGCAAGCCTTATTCTGCCTTTGTTGGTGACCAAAATCTTCGATAATGACAAGGACGACCCTGCCGTTAATGTATGAGTGTGGATGTGAATGAGTGCGTTGGTGATTTGGGTGAAGTATGACCAGAGGATGTCTTCTGTGATGGGTTCTAGTTTGCTTCCGAGTTTCCTGGTGATATGTTGTTCCTGTAAAGTGTTGGCGAGCGGGAAATAATCGTAAACCACGCTCAAAACGGGCTCATAAGTGCCGAAAGCAACCGTAGTGAAGGCGTCAAGCACACGAGCCACATTTGGGTTCTTGATCTTTTTCCATTTCACAAAGGGACGGAGGTCGATTTCCTGCGAGAACTGTGCCTTGCTATTGAAGTCTATGCGGCGTATAGCATACGGGAGACCGTTCACGTTGGATGTTGCTTTATAGACATAGCTTGGCAAGTCGTAAATCTTGGAAGGTTGGGTGAAAGTTACGTCCATTGGCACCAACGAGTGGTACTCGCCAACGTGGTCTGGTAATGTCAGCAGAGGAAGGGTCTGTAATGTGGCTTCGTTCTTCTTCATGAGCTCTTCTCGCAAGTTGTTGGGAATAAACATGTCATTAACATTAGTTTGGTGGTCGTTCAAGGACATCGCCAACCGAGGTGGTGGCGCTGGGGCGTACAAGTGGTTGTTTAGGGTGTAGGTCGATGATGACTGGCCGCCTGAAAACATAAAGTCAGAAGCCTGGCTCGAGCCCATGCTGCCCAATCCTCCAAGAGGAGGTGGTGTGGGACCTGCGAGATACGGATTCTGCTGGGTTTGCAGCTGTTGCTGCCCAGATATTCCAGAGCCTCCCAACATCGACAGCTGTGCGTGGATCAGTGGTGAAAACACCAGTTGCAGCGTGTCGCTTCCCAACGCTGAATTATTGAAATGGTTCGAGCTTTCATACGATGGGGTGAAAGAAGGGGTGGAGGCATTGAACTTCTTTGTTTGCGTCGGAGTGGAAACCGTGTCTTCTTTTTCGAGACTAGCAGGCACAAACAGCGGAAGGTCTTTCAATTTGGGCGACAACGACGAGAACTTATTGGTGATGCTCTGCACCGACGGCTGGAATGAAGGTGTGCTGGCGTTGAACTTCTTCTTGGAGGTAGATTCCCCAGCAGCTCCGTTGTTCCGAGCCATACTTTGAGATTCGGCGCTATTAAGCTTTGAGGACGACGCCTTTGGTGTCAAAGTCTTCAGAGAGCCCAGAGTGGAGTTGTCGTGGCTAAACACACAACCTTTCTTCTCGTATTTGCAAAACCCGTAGATGGTAACGTTCTTACAAGGGATTTCCTTGGCTGAGTCCGGGTTAATGTTCATACTGTACCAGGCCTGAGTTTGCTCTCACTTGAAGCTGAGCGGCGGTAGTGCACTGATAGAGCCGGCCTGGATTGTAGAAGCCTTAGGGACTGGTGATTGTGTTTTTGGTTGGTGCGATATATGTTGATGTGGGGGTCACGAATGATGTGATGAACAGGGTGTGGACAAAGTAGAAGGGGGTTTGAATTATACAAATTGACCCAATTTTCACGATTATTTAGTCACATTTATTTGAAAAGTCCCCACTGGCAACAAAAACGGAAAGTCCTGCTCCCAATCACGTGCACCGCCTGGCAATACTTAGTATTCGCTTTATTACTCTTCAGTACCAGCCATGACCCAAACTATGATTTTGACCGGTGCCTCTAGAGGTATGTGTTTAAGCTGAAATTTTAAAGTATCCCGCTAACAACAGGTATTGGTGCTGCTGTAGCAGAAATCTACCTTGCCAAATCGCCTTCCCACAACCTTGTAGCAATCGCCAGATCCGAGCTGGCTTTGAATGCTTTGAAGGAGAAGTATGGCGATAGAGTCAAGACGGTTGCAGGCGACATTACTGACGAAAAAATTGTTCTGGAAGCTGTCGAAAAAGCCCTCGAATTTGGCTCAATTGACTCGGTTGTCGCTAATGCCGGTGTGCTTGATCCAGTCGACACTGTGGCCAAGGCTGACATTGCCAAGTGGAAGAATTTGTTCGATATCAACTTCTTTTCGGTGGTTGACCTTGCCACTAAAACATTGCCTCACCTTAAGAAGTCAAACGGCCGTTTTGTCGCCGTGCTGTCTGGAGCTCTGACCAGTTCCTACTACGGCTGGGGCGCCTACGGTGCTTCCAAATCTGCCTTGAACCATCTCATTCAAACCTTGGTTGCTGAGGACAAGGAGGTCAATGCTATCTCGATTGCCCCAGGTGTGGTGGATACCAACATGCAAGAGGACATTCGTAACAAGTTCGGAGCCAACATGACGCCTGAGAGCTTGCAAAAGTTCATTGATTTGCATAAGAACAAGGGATTGTTGCCTGCCGAGGTGCCTGCCAGTTTGCTCGTTAACTTGGCTGTCAAGGGTTGGGGTCTGGACCTCAACGGTGGTTACTACAGAATCGGCCAGGATGCTCTCAAGGAGTTTCTGTGAATAGACGAATAGATGACCGGTGATAGCTCAAGTGTCGGGTGATTTTGGAGAATTGGCTCGGATAATTGTAGATGTAATGTCTTTTGGTGTAAAAGGACTGCTAGCCTTCAAATCAAGTTCTACTTTGTTGACGACAATTGCAGGTGTTCTTGGGCTTTTGGTGAAAAGAATCGCAAGTGCCTTCAAAAAGCTCGACAATATATATGTATCTGCACTTACTCTACACAAGGCTGTTGAAAACCTAGATACAGATATAGAAGCTTATCTTGCAGCACACTCCAGAGTCGACCGAACCGCCATCTATGCATACCTCAATCACCAAACGAAAGCATCCCCAATCGTTCAGAAACAAGTATCCGTAAATTCGATCATTCAGATCAAAAAATCTTACCTCCCCTCTTCACAGTTGATCAGATCCTACTCTTTTCGCAGCCAAAGCTGCCGAGTACGTCGGTAATACACGACTATCTCGCGCCAAAACACCTATCTTCTCAAAACCTGGAGAACTTTTTTCACCGATGTTCACCAGATCGCTCAGAACCGCCAGTCTAAAGGCCCCAGAGGTCAGCTATTGAAGGCTCCTATTGGTCTTAGAGCCTACTCCAAATTCCCCAGCTCAGATAAAAAAAAGAGCGAGGATAAGTCCAACCAGAACTCCAATGATCAGAAGAACTCCAAGGAACAGAAGAAGTCTCCATTTTCCAAGGGCTACGTTCTTGGTGCTCTAGGCATTCTTGCTGTTGGCTCTACCGTCTTGGCTTCTGTTTACACCAAGCACGAACCTAAACTGGCCCCAGAGCCCAAGAAAGGTCCAGCTTTCAGCGACAAAGACGTGTCTGTGGTTTTCGTTCTAGGAGGTCCTGGTTCTGGAAAAGGTACTCAGTGTGGCAAGCTTGTCAACGAGAAAGGTTTCGTGCACTTGTCTGCTGGAGATCTCTTGAGAGCTGAGCAGGTCAGAGAGGGTTCTCTGGATGGAGCCTTGATCGCTCAGTGCATCAAAGAAGGCACGATTGTGCCTCAGGAGGTGACCGTTCGTTTGTTGAGAAACGCTGTTGCTGACAACGTGGCCAAGGGCAAGAACAAGTTCTTGGTGGACGGTTTCCCAAGAAAGATGGACCAGGCCTTGACCTTTGAGGACGAAATCGTCAAGTCTGCGTTCACCCTTTTCTTCGAGTGTCCTGAGCAGGTTATGCTTGACAGACTCTTGGAGAGAGGCAAGACCTCCGGCAGAGCCGATGACAACATCGAGAGTATCAAGAAGAGATTCAGAACCTTTATCGAGACATCCATGCCTGTGGTCGACTACTTCGACAAGCAGGGCAAGGTCGTGAAGCTTCGCTGTGACGAGCCCGTGGACACTGTCGGTAACAGAGTCAAGGAGGCGCTTGTCAAGAGAGGCATCAACTAGCATTATTAGAGGGAGAGATTCCCATTTACAGATTAAAAGACATGTCAGATAGGACGTCAAGGTTGGCGTTTAATATTATAATGTGAATTTCGTTGAGGATGCGGTGATACACATGTAGAGAGGGTTAAGGTTCGTAGGGATTGATATGATTGAGAATGTCTACGCTTGAGGTCGATTGTGAAGCAACAGGAACACATATCAAAGCACGCCGCTCCCATCAAAAGTCTTTTATTTTAATAGAAGAGATAGAAGTAGGCTTTTAAAGATTCAAGGGAATAAAACTTGCTTTGAATTTTACGCTAAAGTTGTTCAATGTGGTGAAATTGTTGAAATGGCTGCGAAATATAGACGAAGTGAAAGGACCAAAAAAAAAGAATAAACGTCTGTCGGAACGGAAATGGCTTAAAAACACTCATTCATCAATATATTTCTATTCATCTCCTTCTTCCTTTTTTGACCGACGAGGGAATGAAAGACTACGACTCATCCATCTATTGTGCCTGTCCGGTGTAGAATATTCATCATAACTCACACTCTACAACTCTTCTTCTTCATCAACACCACAATGGAAACAGGATTGCCCCCAAGTTGGTCCATCAAAGTGTCAAAAACTCACAACGAGCCTTACTTCCTCAACCAGGCTACACAGGAGTCTTCGTGGGAGGCCCCATATGGCACCGATAATAGCAAGCTTGATGAGTACATCAAGAAGTTCAAGGCCAACGGCAACAAGCCGCTCGTGAACGGTGACGGTAAGGTTAGAGCAGCTCATTTGCTTGTAAAAAATAACACGTCCAGAAAGCCAAAGTCTTGGAAGAGTCCTGATGGCATCGATATCTCCAGAGACCAGGCGATTGCCATCATGAGAGGTCACCAGAAGAGAATTCTTAATGGGGAGATCAAATTATCTGAGTTGGCTCAGACGGAGAGTGATTGTTCGTCCCATGCTAACGGTGGTGATCTTGGTTTCTTTGGAAGAGGCCAGATGCAACCAGCATTCGAGCAGGCCGCTTTCGCCCTCAATGTAGGCGAATTCAGTGACATAATCGAGACCGACAGCGGAATTCACATCCTTCAGAGAACTGGTTAAACCGTAACTGTGAATTGCGTTCCGTCGGAGATGGCCTGACCGAGGACGTGGACTCAAAAGCACTCGCGAAGAACCACGGTTTCATCGTAGTTGAGTCATATATCTCGACATAATTCCAAAATCTTTGCAAATCCAAATCTCCTTGGCCCTGTTGCCCGGTGGCACGTGAGAAACGGTGATGAGACCCCAGACTGGTGGGAGTACATGAAGGCCCGCCACACATAAGCACATAATATACTCGAACATCAACACCACTTTTGTAAAAAAATGTCCGCCTCCGTACCCGAATGGCTTGAAAAGTACCCAGATCCTAAAAATGAACCATCTCGCACATCCAGAGAGGAGGTTTTCAAACTTCTCCAGGATGGAGAGGAGACCTTGATTCTTGATTTGAGAAACGACAGAGAACCAGGCTACATTACACGGTCTCTCCACGTGCCTGCCACAGATATTGGTGGCTATGAAGAAATCAAGGAGAAGGTCTTGTTGCCCGTTGCCCAGCAATTCCCCAAAACGAGGCTCGTTGTGGTCCACTGTAACAGTTCTGGCAGAAGAGCCAGTAAGGTGGGCGGCTGGCTCGAGGATTACTCGAGAGAGCACAATACGCGTGTGAAGGTGACGATTTTGCACGAGGGTATCAAGGGCTGGCTTGCTGCTGGTGAACCTTATGATTCGATTGTGACCAAGGTGTAGTTACGGCGTTAATTGAATGCAATTGTACTGATTAATTTGACAAGGATTTGTAGGAATTGTGCGTGAGAAGCATAGACCGGGGTAGGTGTGGTCAATGGCACTGTTGTTGTAGAAGAAGGGCAGTACAGGTGAATGGGTGGTCTGGGTGAGATGTGCTGAAAGCGACGACCCAGGCATTGATTGTTGAAACCCCCCAAATTGACACGAAGAAAATGTGTACTTTCAATTGAGGGACTACGTTTTCATTTCAAGATGGTATTACAGCTCCTTGAATGGCATCGATCTGGGATTTTTGCAGATTCCCAAAGTCGCTGTCAGAACAATATACCTCTTTTTCTCAGACCAACGGTCCAGCATTTTGCAACCATTTTAAAGAAGAGAGTTGAAAAGCTGAAGTCTATTCATTTTTAGGGAACCAAAACTGAGACAGACTTTGCCCTCAATTTAACTCATCAACAGCCTACCAATGCCAATTGGCATCCTCTTTGCCCTATACTCTTCCTCTATCAATACGTGAACAATTACCAAAAGATTTTCTTCCCTCCAATAATCCAAACTCACACCTAAACCAACAACTCCACAGCACGTTTCCCACGTTTACATCCCATTTTGGTCTGTCCAATAAATATCCCAGTGGCTTGCCTCCAAGCCTATATACCCACAATGATCCCAGGCGATGCACTTCAGCCATGCCTATTGTATATGCAGCCGTAGTCCTCAGGATTTCGGACTTGCTCCAAGCCGAGGCCACGACGGCCAAGACTGGATCTAGATCAAAATGGAAAGCCTAAAGTTCTAGAATGCCTAAACCATTTTAAAAATTCCCCTCATGTTTATTAAAAAAATCAAATTGGACTTTGGGGACGGCCGCTTGGGCACAGGCTGGAAAACTAAAATAGCTTGACAGCGCCGCGCAGCCGTCCGACTTTAGTGCCGTTCAGCGCCGTCTGGGTACACAAAACGGCAATTCATCCAAGCGAAAACCGCCGTTGAAAAAGCCGACGAGCGTGCCACGCCGTTGAAATCGAAGTCAAACAAAAAATATCAAATTTCTACAAGCATAGTCTTCAAGCCAATTCATGTAGCTCCCCTCTGGCCTGCCTGAAATACTCAACTGGGCAGGGTCCCATCGGCCCACGCGAAAAAGTGAATCTTCCAAACCAGCCGGTTCTTCATGAAGTTCCTCCAATTGGCACCCCGGGGCCTACAAATTTCCAAAACACTCTCGGGCCTCGCCACCGCCACGGCCTCCAAAACGGCTTTTGCTCCTTTTCTCAACCGCCTTGCCACTGGACCATATGGCTCTCGCATTTCGGTACGGCACATCCTGGCCCCACAAATAGTGAGCCTCCGGTCCTGCTCAACTCGAAACAACATGTGTTCTTCTACGCCCCAGAGAGAAGTTTTGCCCACGAACGTCAAGCCTTTGCGCTACGACTTGACTCTCGAGCCGCTCTTTGACTCCTTCACTTTCAATGGTGAATTGACCATCGACTTGGAGGTCAGGGACAAGTCAGACTCCGTCACCGTCAACCTGTTGGAGATTGAGGTCCAGCACGCCGACGTCGACGGCGAGAAAGTCAAGGATGTGACTTTCGACGAAGACAAACAGACGGTTACTTTTGCCTTGGCCAAATCCTTGGAGGCCGGCTCCACCGCCGCTTTGAACATCAAGTTCACCGGTATCTTGAACGACAAGATGGCTGGTTTCTACAGATCGTCGTACACCGACGCCGACGGCAAGACCAGGTACTTGGCCACCACGCAGATGGAGCCCACCGACTGTAGGAGAGCGTTCCCCTCCTTTGACGAGCCAGCGTTGAAGGCCAAGTTCGACATCTCCTTGATCTCGGCCAAGGAGTTGGTCCACTTGTCCAACATGGACATCAAGGAGGAGGTTGCTTTGGGCGACAAGAAAAAGACCGTCTTCAACACCACCCCATTGATGTCCACCTACTTGGTGGCCTTCATCGTCGGTGACTTGAAGTATGTGGAGAACAAGGACTACGAGAAGCCGATCAAGGTCTGGGCCACTCCCGGCCTGGAGCACTTGGGTCAGTACTCTGCCGACATTGCCGCCAAAACTTTGGCTTTCTTCGACAAGAAGTTCGACATTCCATACCCATTGCCCAAGTTGGACATGGTCGCCATCCATGATTTCAGTGCCGGTGCCATGGAGAACTTCGGTCTTATCACCTACAGAACCGTCGACTTGCTCTTGGACCCAAAGAACACCAACGTCAACACCATGCAGAGAGTCACCGAGGTGGTGATGCACGAGTTGGCTCACCAGTGGTTCGGTAACTTGGTCACCATGGACTTCTGGGATGGCTTGTGGCTCAACGAGGGTTTCGCTACTTGGATGTCGTGGTACGCCTGTGACTCTTTGTACCCTGACTGGAAGGTTTGGGAGTCTTACGTCGCTGACTCTCTTCAGCACGCCTTGACCTTGGACGCCTTGAGATCTTCTCACCCAATTGAGGTGCCAGTCAAGAGAGCCGACGAGATCAACCAGATCTTCGACGCCATCTCCTACTCCAAGGGCTCCTCCTTGTTGAAGATGATCTCCCGCTGGTTGGGTGAAGAGACCTTCGTCAAAGGTGTGTCCAACTACTTGAAGAAGCACAAGTGGGGCAACACCAAGACTACTGACTTGTGGGAGGCCTTGAGCGAGGCCAGTGGTAAGGACGTTGTCAAGGTCATGGATATCTGGACCAAGAACGTTGGTTTCCCAATTGTCCATGTTGAAGAGACTGGCAAGGGCGAGCTTTCGCTCACACAGAACAGATTCCTTGCTACTGCTGATGTCAAGCCTGAAGAGGACAAGGTCTTGTACCCAGTGTTCTTGGGCTTGAAGACTTCTGAGGGTACCGACGAGGCTGCTGTCTTGGAGACCAGAAACAAGACCATCACCCTCAACACTTCTGACGACTTCTTCAAGGTCAATGGTGATCAATCAGGTATTTACCGTACCGCTTACTCACCTGAGCGTTGGACCAAGTTGGGTAACGCTGGTGTTGCCGGTAAGTTGACTGTGGAGGACCGTATTGGTTTGGTTGCCGATGCTTCCTCCTTGGCCTCCTCTGGCTTCATCAGCACCACTGCTCTTTTGGACTTGGTCAAGTCCTGGTCCAACGAGGCTAACTACGTGGTCTGGGACCAGATTTTGACTTCCACCTCGCAAGTCAGAGGTGCCATGATCTTTGAGGATGAGTCTGTCAAGGAAGCCCTCAACCTTTTCGTTGCTGACTTGATCTCGAAGAAGCTTAAGGAGGTCGGCTATGAGTTCTCTGACTCCGACTCCTTCGCTGACCAGCAGTTGAAGTCCTCTTTGTTCGGTGCCGCTGCTGCAACCGGTCACAAGGAGGTCGTTGACTACGCTGTGGATTCTTTCAAGAAGTTTGTTGCCGGTGACAAGAAGGCCATCAACCCTAACTTGAGGAGCTCCATCTTCAACGTCAACGCCAAGCTCGGTGACGAGAAGGTGTTCGACCAGCTCTACTCCATCTACACCAACCCACTGTCTGTCGAGGAGAAGATCGCTGCCTTGAGATCTTTTGGTAGATTTGAGGACGATGCTGTTCTCGACAAGGTGGCTGGTTTGTTGATGAAGACTGACATTGTCAAGGCCCAGGATATCTACATCCCAATGCAGGGAATGAGAGCCCACAGAAAGGGTATCGAGCGCTTGTGGAAATGGCTCACCGAGAACTGGGATGCTATCTACAAGTTGTTGCCTCCAGGTCTCTCCATGTTGGGCTCTGTTGTGACCCTTGCCTCCTCTGGTTTCACAAAGCAGGAGCAGAAGCAGCAGGTTGAACAATTCTTCAAGGACAAGAACACCAAGGGTTTCGACCAGAGTGTTGCCCAGACTCTTGATATCATCACTGCCAAGTCTAACTGGTCTACGCGTGACGGTGATGTGATTGCCCAGTGGCTCAAGAAGAACGACTACTCTTCTAAGCTCTGAGCTTCTACAGACAAGCATTGACAGAGAAGCACTAATCCAAGACAGTAATATCAAAGCATCTAATATCTATACCGTTATTTAAGCTCTATGGTTCTGCGTAGAAACGCTAAATGAAAATCTCTTGATGCCTCAATTCCCTCTTCCAATGGAGATTCTTCATTGTTGGCGGTAATTGTCAAATCGGGCTGTCCAAATCTGTGGAAGCCGCAATATTTTTCATAGTAAGGAACTAAGTCGTGATCCCGAATCACCACGGCATGGAGGTGAACCGTAGATACATTTGAAGAGTCGAAGTAGCGCGTATCGACATCTTTGAATGTATTTTGAATGACGAATTCGAGAAGTTTGGGTGCAATTCCCAGAAGGAACGACGTGAAGGCAGTCATTTCGTATTCTACCGTTGTCTCCTTGTCCGAACCATTGTAAGTTTTGAATCCCACAGTTGATAAAACTCTATTTTTCACTTCATCGTCAAGTACAAATTTTGAATCAACCAAATGAATGTTGATGTTGTTACTCGTGAGGTTTCCGAAGTAGCTTCCATACTGCAGCGAGAGAAAAGGGTTCTCCGAAAAAGATCTTGGTTCAAACTTCAGGAATCCCTCCTTCGATCCAAGCAACAACGTTAAAAAGACATCCTTATCCTCGGAATATTGTAAGTCACCAGGCAAGTTTTGGGGATTCTTGATCCGGCTGGTCTTGATAATACCATACTTGTTCTTAGGCTTATCATACGCGATGTTGATAATTTCCGCTAAGGTGTCGAACTTACCCGAGAAGACGTCTTCAAAAAACCAGCTTTTGGGGAGAACTATTACGTCGTACCCCATGAATAGGAAAAGATGCTATATGATGCTAAATAATGATGGCGTATATCGCTTAATTTGCTGCGTGCCGGATACGGAGATTGCAGCCATTTCTTCCAGGTCCACCACACTCAACAAAGACCAGTGCCAAGATGCATGAATCGAAGAATCACCACGAATTGGTGCTCTTCAAAGGCAAAGTTTTGACGAAACTTCTGGATATGCTTCCATCGCTTCATATTGATTGTGCCAGGATCCCTTCTGATCCGGTCCCACAAATGACAACCACCCATAGAGGCAAGAACATCTTTCTTCGAGAAACCAAAGTTCTCTAGCAAAACAGGTTTCTTGGCTTTCTGTTGGAGGTATGATGCCCAAATGATGATGTGCCCGATGTAGGAGAAGACAGTGTAGTCGAAGTTGTTCTGATGTGCCCTTCTGCTTGACTCAGTTATAGTGGTCCTAGTGTGTTCTAGTGTAAGCTCTCTCATTGCTGCGAGACGAGCCATAAGCTTTGGATACTTCTTGCTCACGTCGTTGAAACCATTGGATTCACGCATGGCCACATGAACACAGAGTTCCAAAAAGTTATCCCGGAGCTTTTCGTCGACAAAGAGACCCTCGCTCTCTCTTTTGACGAAATCAAGAACATTACGACAAATCTTCAGAATGCCAGGATTGGTCGAGATGATCTTGAACTTCACGTCGGTGAGCTTCATGTTGACAATCTGTTCCGGAGATAGACCGATGATGGTACTCACAGGCTCTTTCTCTGGTAAAATGGTCGAGGATACTTGCGCAGGTGAGATCTTCTTGGGCCCTGCTTCTCTCTATTCTTGGCCTGATCTTCAGGCTCCACAGATGAGCTCTTCTTCTTTCTATTTCTCTTCTTCTTTGGAATCGTCTCAGGTACAGCAGCCTCTGCTGCAGCGGAGCTTTCCCTGTTCAAAGAGCTGGAATCCCCTCCATTCTTCTCATTGTGGTTATTCTCGAGATCTGGAGTCACCGATTTCTGTTTCTTGCCATTTTGCTTCGGCTCACTTGCTTTCACATCATTCTTAGCAGGCTCAGCCTTCTTCTCCTTCTTCTTGCTTCTGTCTGGCCTCTCACTGGTAGCTTCCAGCTCGTCGTCACTGGAAAGCACGATCTCATTCATATCACCAGTGATCTCCTCCAATTTCGTGAAGAGATTCTTGCGCTTGATACGCTTTTGATTCTCTTCCGTGTTGATGAGTTTTCTCGCTTCCTTGAGCTCTTTTCTCGAAATGGTTCCGTCTTCTTGAGATGCCAATAGGTACTTGAGATCAGACTCTAGTTGGGCCTCAGCCTCCAGAACTCCACTTTGAAGATCGTTATAGTCGTATTGCTGCACTTTGAAATCCGCAGTTCGTTCGCCGTAAGCCGAATCGCTGCTAAGATCTATCTTCTTATATTTTTTCTTGGTTGCAGGCATGGCCTAAGTCTTGGAAGAGCACGCTAAAACAAAGAGGTATGTAGTTGATACACGTGATCTTAGGCGGAAAATGTGGAGGGCACAAGAAAGAGATTATCGAATACTTTGTGATTGAATATATATCATCGTAAAGCTTTTCATTTGTGAGATTTATAAAAATGTATCTTTTTTCACGTCACCACATTTCATGTCTAACCAGGGAAAAGTGTGTCGCTTAGAAAGAAGCAGCGAAGCTCTCGGTAGCCTTCTTCAAAGACTCCAAGTCCTCCTTAGACAACTCACCCTTCTCCCTGATGGCATCAAGAATCTCAGGGTTGTTGCTCTTCAAAGAAGACAAGAAAGCCTCCTCGAACTCACCGACTCTGGAAACATCGACATTGTCCAAGAAACCGTTAACACCGGCGTAGATGATAGGAACCTGCTCCTCAGCACCCAATGGGCTGTACTGCTTCTGCTTCAAGATCTGGGTCAATCTCTCACCTCTGGACAAGGTCTGCTTGGTGGAAGCGTCCAAGTCGGAACCGAACTGAGCGAAGGCAGCGACCTCTCTGTACTGAGCCAAGAACAATTTCAAAGAACCAGCAACTTGTTTCATGGCCTTGACCTGAGCGGCGGAACCGACACGGGAGACGGACAAACCGACGTTAATAGCTGGTCTGATACCCTTGTAGAACAATTCAGCCTCCAAGAAAATCTGACCATCAGTAATGGAAATGACGTTGGTTGGAATGTAAGCAGAGACATCACCACCCTGGGTCTCAATGATAGGCAAAGCAGTCAAGGAACCGGCACCGTTGGCCTCGGACATCTTGGCGGCTCTCTCCAACAAACGGGAGTGCAAGTAGAAAACATCACCTGGGTAAGCCTCTCTTCCTGGTGGACGTCTCAACAACAAAGACAACTGACGGTAAGCGACAGCCTGCTTGGACAAGTCATCGTAGATCATCAAAGCGTGTCTACCGTTGTCTCTGAACCACTCACCAATGGTGCAACCGGTGAAAGGAGCAATGTACTGCAATGGAGCGGCCTCAGAAGCAGTGGCAGCAACAATGATGGAGTATTTCAAAGCGTCTCTCTCCTCCAAGGTCTTGACCAACTGGGCGACGGTAGATCTCTTCTGACCGACGGCGACGTAGACACAGTACAACTTCTTCTTCTCGTCGTTACCGGAGTTCCACTTCTTCTGGTTCAAGATGGTGTCAAGAGCGACAGCGGTCTTACCAGTCTGACGGTCACCGATAATCAACTCTCTCTGACCTCTACCAATTGGCACCAAAGCATCAACAGACTTCATACCAGTCTGCATTGGCTCGTGGACAGATCTTCTTGGCAAGATACCTGGGGCCTTGACCTCAGCCTTTCTGGTCTCCTTGTTGTTCAATGGACCCTTGCCGTCGATTGGGTTACCCAAACCGTCGACAACACGACCCAACAACTCAGGACCGACTGGGACGTCAATAATCTTACCAGTTCTCTTGACTGGCTCGGACTCCTTGACAAGAGCGTCAGAACCGAACAACACAATACCGACCTGGCCGGCCTCCAAGTTCAAGGCCAAACCCTTGACACCGGAAGAGAACTCAACCAATTCACCAGCCTGGACGTTGTTCAAACCGAAAACACGGGCAATACCGTCACCGACAGACAAGACTCTACCGGTTTCGTTCAAGTTAGCCTCGTCAGAGACGCCCTTAATTCTCTCCTCCAAGATGGAAGAGACCTCAGTTGGGGCAGCCTTGGCAGAAGCGTAACGCACAGCAGCATTGGCAGCTGGACGGGCCTGACAGTTAGTATTTTGCAAACTTTTACGTGGTCAAAAAGGGTCGACGAACCCGGGGCAAAAGCAAACCCGGGTGCTCGGGACGAAGGAATTAGGGTCCCCGGTCCTTCTTCAATGGATTTCGAGATTAATTGAGGCCCTGGAGTGGCCAATTCCCTTTCGTTGTTGGCCTGATCCACTCGGCACTGAAAGTTTTCCAATTGGTACATACGACACGCATTCTAGAAACAGAGGCTGCACGGGCAGCGGTACGCAAAGCAGAACGAGCTGACAACATGGCGACTTTTTTGATTCCAGATGTGTAGATTGAAAAGTCTGGTGGAAGAAGAAAAAAAGACTATGGGAGGAAATTTGTGCCAGTATATATTGGCAGAAAATCGCACCGCGAAATTCTCAACCACATTCGGCCGGAGCCTTCGAGGGACCGTTTTGATTGGCCCTCACTCAAGGTGTTCTGGCCACGGCACGACTGCTTTTGGCGGCTCATATGCAGGCAAAATGTCCGCCAGACCTCCAGTGCACGGCAATCTTGGGGGTAAGTCGGTGAAGTTTTGTGAATTTCGAATTAATAATTCGTTCAATGGTGGTATTTGGGGTCGGTTTATGCGTGGGCCGCCAATTGACCAATAGGAGTGACGTGCTGGCTCCGCACGTGAAACAAGAGTCGTGGACTGGCGAACACGACGAAGGGTAGCTTGGGATTGATAGATTTTGAAAAATTGTGATTTGGTAACAATTGGCTGGTTCGGTTTCATACAAATTTGCTTACTGAGTTCGGGGACGCCTGGTGGTGCTGGTGAACCAATTCCAGACCGCTTTTTGCACCCAAAACCAGTGTCCAGGACACAGCAACACGTTAGAGTCTTTTCGTAGTGTTTATGGTTTTGAAGGATGTCAATCGGCTTATGGTCGACACAATTCAACTTGTACGACGTTCAAAATCGATTTTGTCGACTGAAGTGAAAAGTCCAATGGTGTACTCCCGAGCCAGTCGCCTCATTCTATTGGCCACTGAGGTTGCAGATTCGAGTGAGGTACCATTGACCACAATTCTAACCTTTTGCTATGTTCTGCGTCAATGAACATTCTTGCGGCTCGTAGGCTTGAAAAACCGTTTGGGTCGTCTTAACAACGTACGATCGGCGTTATAGATCATTCGGTTTTTGACTGAAGCCATGGCGCTGTGCCATCAAGTGATGGAGGTTCAAAGTAGCTACAACAGCAGAATTTGTCAGCAATTGAGCTGTCCAGAGCTGAAAATGTATTCGAAATTTGGTTATTTATAATGATACAATGGATTCAAGGATGGACTGTTTTTGACCTCCTCGTTGACTTCTGCCGGGTTTCCCCGGTACATCTCAATGGCTGCGAAAAGTGCCGAGTGATAGGCAAAACTAATGGCTTTGCTACCAGACTTACCAACAGCTTTCGGACAGACAGATGCTAACTTCATTTCTAGCTTCCTCAAGACTAATAATCCACAATAAATGGAATATCCCTACTTCACAATAGAAAATTTATCCACGCTTTTAGGTCACAAAGCTAAGTTGGGGTAGCCTTTTGACAACACAACTCCATGGATCTCTATCACCAACAATTTCACGGAAGTAAGGTCGAATTAAGGTCTAAATTGCTTCTAGAGGGTTAAAGGCACGATTTGATTGAGTCCATATGGGCGCCCTCCATGTCTGAGTATCAGGTACCTACCACCACATACACCCGTGCATCCTGGACCTTGAAAAAAGCGAAAATTCAGTGCACGATTAGAATCCCAGCACAAGCCATGATCTCCAGAACTATCCTAAATGGGGTCCGTCTGTACTCCACTGCCGGAGAGCAGAAAGGCCTGGCTTTGTTTTTATCGGATTTGATGAAAAGAGTCGATGCCATCGCAGCCAGAAGCGACTCGATCAGAGAGATCCAGAAGCAGAACGCTGAAAAGGCCAAGGAGACTCAGAAAACCCAGCCAAAGAAGAAGTCTGGTGAGTTTTCAAAGAAGCAGCAGCCAAACCTTGCTAAGAAGCCAACCAGAAATGTCAAGCTCAGCGTCAGCGATCACCCCTTGAGCAAAAACGCTTTTAGCATGATGGACGAAGGAAACTTCAAGAGTTCAGGCCAGAACAGAGGTCCACAGAGACCCAGAGAAAACCAGAACCAAGGCCAAAGACAGAGAAACACCAGAGAGGCCAGACCACAGGATAAAAGAGCTGGTCGTGCTCAAAGAGACCGCAGACCTAGAAGTTTTGCCAATAACATCAAGGCTACTAAAATCGAATCTCAGGCTGCCACCAAAGAGGTCAAGCCTCTTCCTTACAAGCCAGCTGTCAACGGTGACACATTCTTCTACGGTAAGGCTACCAGTTCATTGGCCAGTCCAACAGCTAGAGTATCTGCTGTGGCCAAGGAGGCTCTTCTCAAATCGCATTACCCATACAAGTTGCCCAAGCTGATAATCGACAGCGTTGCTCCTGGCATTCACGGAAACCGTTTCCTTTTGCAGAAGGACTGGAACTTGAATGTTGATGCCAAACAGCTCGGAAACAGAATGAAGGAAGTCGTCAAGGGACAGGCACAGCAGGTGACTCCAGACAAGGCTACGCCAAAGCTGCTCTTGCCTGTTGTTAAGGACGCAGCACAGGTCTTGATGGCCAATGGAGACTACTCAGTTGCTCAGAAGCAGATTGTCTTAGACACCGCCAGTGGGGTCACCTCACCCAAGAAGTTGCTTGAGAACGCCCACTGGGTCAAGTAGGTCATGTAAATAGAAGGATAAACGGTGATATTTTTTAGAAGATGTGGGGAGTAGTGAGGCTGTTTTGTGGGTGGCATTTGATGAGAGACGCTTGCGTGACCAATGCTGAAGGAGTTGGCCCACGTTTATATCTCGATAGTAGTTACCTTGAATCAAGTGGGGATTTGTGTTGAAGGAGTCGTTGAAAGTCATTCATTCCCCACCAACTGTGTATGAAGCCTCGGTTAGTTAAATTCCTAAAGCCATAATTCAAAGCCTCGATCTACATTCTTCTATCTCTAGACAAAACATAAACTCAAATCACCAGGAGGTCTTTCTTATCACTGACAATGGCAGGTCATTGGACTTTGTGATCCATACGGGATTTGCCGAATGTAGACAATGCCGCAAGCATGTTCCGGGATCACAATCCATAAATTTTACACGAAATCGATCTATGAGTGGGTGGATTGACTCCAGATTGTTGCATTATAACTTATTCAAGCACAAATAATAAAATTTGCATCTAGATTGCACCATTATTGCACCCCTGAGGTGACAATTGGGCGGTCCCCAATTCGTGGATTTATGGTGGTTATGCAAGGGAACTAACGCATCTCCACATGCTCCACAATGCAACCATCATCAGATACTTTACAGATAGCAGTTGCTGATAAGTTTTGCTGGCTGTTCTTGATCAAGAAAGGGGTCTTGATTAGCACTACAATGCTGTTCGTAACTCATGTATTAATTAAACCATCCAGGCATGTGCAGAATTAAATTTTGGTAAACAACGTTCTGGCGTTGATGTGACCCTTGGAGTTTGTCGGACTCACTCTGGTCTCCTTGTAGGACAACATAAAAGGCAAAGTGGTGGAAACTGCCAAATAGCCCAAGGTGAGAATGGAAGTACCGGCTTTGAGTGTGTGCATTATTTGTGGCTGCTAAATGAGGAAACGCTGTTGAGGCAGGCTAGCGAAGGCTTGAAGGGGATTTGTTGAAAATGAAAGCTTGGAAAAAAAAAAAAGAAGCTGATGTGAGACTACCCGTGGGGCAGACCTGTCCTATTTATACCGGGAAGGCTGGTGGAGAGCTACTGTGTATGCGGTTAGTGAAGCGCATCAAAGTTGCAAAGGTGGTGCGATCGGAAAATGGCAGAATTGGGCCACTTTTGTGGCGCGCATGCAGTCCATGCCTCATGTAGCACTAACCTTTTGCCCAAGGTTTCGCAGCCTCCCTCATAACCTCAGGGAGTTGTTCGCAGCCACAGTTAGCAACCAAGCGCCTGCGGGGCTATTTCCGATTTAGTGAGGACAGATCAAAAAGGAGAGCTGGCCGATAACCGGCTCCTTTATCTTGTTCCTGCAATTAACCCCCCTCAACAGTTATGATCCCGGCCACTGCCCTCTTGGCCTGCCTGTTGTTTGTTGTGGCTGCACACCGTCGTATACCATTCTGCTTCGCAACATCACCGTTGATCGGTTCACCTCGGATTCCCTTTCCTGGCTTCATTGCTACGCGGCACGCGTGTTATTTTTTGTTTTTGTTGGCAAAAAACACACGCGGCACACACGCGGCACACACGCGCTCGGGCTCGCCTGTTTGTTTATTCCTTCTTCTGGCAACGGCCTCACTGCAACGGGCTCCGCCTGTGTTGAACTCCTGTTGTTGTTTGCTCACTGCCAGATTGGGTTTCATGATGATCCTAACAGAAGTGTAGACACCCCTCCACAAACGGAATGCCTGACCGACATACCGTCAACTTTGTAAGGTTGTCATGTGATTCCCTCAAACCCCAAAAGAAGCATTAGGCCTGGGCCAAAATCAACAGAATTACCCAATTAGTGGTTTTTGGGCAATGCGGTCAGGCATCATCCCCTGGGTTTCGTTTAGTCTCCTGATCTGGCCTCGTTCCTCGTTCATGCGCGGCCATGCAACCTGTCTGCTCGGCCTCGATCTCTTGTGCCAGACTCCGGTTTATCGCTTTCATCTATGCCTTCTCGGCTGTCATTCGTTATCGCATCCAAACAACCTGAACACAGACATCGACCCTGAACAAAGTTCTATTGTGCACAATGAATTTCTTCCCCTCGCTCCTTCTAATTCGGAACCTAATCCTGCTGAACCTTGGCATACGTTGGTGGTCTAAGCTTACGGTTCACCGTCTGTGTAAGCCACACTGGGAACAAGCTCACAGCCAACACCACCACTGTCTGCCAGTAATAAGAAAAGTCCGTAATGTAGTCTAGATCGAGGTAATCGGGAAGGAAAGGAATCAGTCCAATGTAGATCATGAGCGTCACCACAATGGTGGTCACCATTGTCTTGTTCCAGGTGTTGATTGTCAAGCCAACCATTATAAGCTCATTGTAGATCAATGCTCCGAAAGAGAGGGTGACCATGGGAAGGAACTTCTCGGGTGCAACCGTGTGAAATATTTGCGCCAACAGTTGGATGATGGCTCCTTGGTATAATGAAATGGCCACCCACATGAAAAAGGTCTTGTACGACAATGATTTGCCCAACGTGAGCTCCTTGTATAACTCTGGGTACATCTTTGTCAACCTTTCATCGATATCTCGGTCCAAAGTAAGGGAAAAGACGGGTGCCATAGTGTACAATGTACTGTATCCCACCATAAGCCACCCTTTATACAATGCAAGGGGCTCGAATTTAGATGAGATGGAGTAAATGGCCTGTGCAACCGAGATAATGAGACCCCTGTGGATAATAAATTGGCCAAGTTTAGCCGATCTCTTGTAAGAGTTTCTGCCATGCCAAAGGAGAAGTTTCAGCAAGAAGTGGAATTGGTCAATACTGAAGTCAGCTGAAAGCGAAGCCTGCTTGCCTTCTTTGCCAACAATTCCGACTCCTACATCGGCACACTGGATCATGCTTACGTCATTACCTCCATCACCGATGCAGCATACCCGTTTGCCAGTAAGCTCCTTGATAGCCAATGCGATATCAGCCTTTTGCTGTGGAGTACAACGGCATGCGATGACTGCGGGGAGCCTAAGTGCTATCTCCATGAATTCACGGCGAAAGTGTTTCATGTAGAATGCAATTGATTCGCCATCGATAAGAAGACAGGAGTTGAAGTTGTTGACGAGATAGTCAAGTTGGCTCATTGCCGTATCCGCAATGTGGACCTTGGTTATCTGATGCACGTACTGACCCCTGGCAACCAATTTGGCACTGATGGCCACACACTTGGCTGTTTCCACTTTATCACCTGTCAACATCCAAATTTTGATACCGGCATTTCTCAAAAGCTCAATTGAGGTCTTGACGTCCTTTTGGAGCTTATCTTCCACACCAGTGATACCAAGTAATTCAACATCGGTTTCAAGGTACTTGCTCACCACACGCTGCATTTGAGCATCTCTCGATGTCATCAACAACGATGCCTCCTCATAATCCTTACTGAAGAGTTGGTATAAGCCAGCGTTCAATCTTTTGCGACCAATAACAAGCGTACGCAAGCCTTCTCTAGCCATATTGGAGATTTCCTCGTCAAGCCATTCGGTTGCCATAACGATATTTGCCATGACTGTGTCGGCACCTTTTTCCATGAAGGTGATTTCATCACGCTCCAAGTCCTTGACAATGATACCCATTCTCTTCGTATCGGAATTAAAAGGGAAGTTGTACAAGATCTCAAAGTTCAATTCTTTGCCTGTGGCAAGGTGCAACAAGGATATGTTGTTTCTGTCACGTTTGAAAAGACGGAGACCCACTTGCTCACAGAATCTCACGATGGCAATTTCATCTGGCGATGCAGCTTGGTATGTGAGCTCACCGTCTTCTTCTGTGGGTGTCACATTGTGGCACAAGGCAAGAACAAGTGCCAATTCACATACTTTGGTTGACATGTCCTTTCTCTTCGAGCCGAATCCACCTAAGCCTTCGTTGAACAAAAGCTTGCTGACATAGTCGGCAACAATGTCGAATGTATCACCGGCGTAGCAGATCGAACCAAGATGAAGCTTTTTCATTTCCATGTCATTTTGGGTCAATGTGCCAGTTTTGTCGCTCAAAAGGTATTCAACCCTGCCCAAATCCTCTGGAATTGTGGACGTCCGGACGATGGTGTTGGGAATCTCTCTGTCCTTTTGAATATGAGATGCATAGACTGATTTGGCCAAGTCGAGATTCACACGAAGAGACACTGGGATGATAGTTGAGAAAAGAATCAAGAATCGAAGTATGTCGATGTACCAAGTTTTCTTCAATGGGAATCCGTGAGCCAAGACCAAAATCACCGACAACAAGAAGACCGTAATGCAAAGAATTTTGGACAAACTGTTGATTTCCAATTCCAAGAGCCCTGTCTTAACACCAGACATGGTAGTGTTCATCGACTGACGAGTCTCGACGCCGGTGTATACAACGACACCAATGGCGGTACCGGATGCAAGAACAGTGTTTGCCCATAAAGTCTGGTCAACAGTGAGGGGTATGGTCTTGTTGTTGCCTGAGCTTTGGTGATAAATAAGTTTGCCGTCAAATTTGTGAATAGATTTTGTTGGCTTGTCGACAATGAGGGAAATGTTGTTGACGAGTTTGCTGATATCGGTGATTGCGTCCGTTAGACTGCAAGCTACCCTTAGCTTCCAATCTGTCTCACCATCCAACTGGTCAGTTTTAATGAATGCTTCGCCGTTAGCATCGGAGGACTGAAGCAAAATCATGTCTGCCGGTATCCTGCGGTCCTTGTGGAGTCTCACCAAGTCGCCCACTTTCAAGTTCTTCGATTGCACCATGGCGACGTCTTGGGTGATGGGAGATTGGCGGTTGAGAACCTCGTAGCGCTCATTATTCTGTTCTGAATCTCTCTTTCTTCTGGCGATGTCGTCGCCTGCCTCCTTCATCATTGTGACGGTGAGGACGAATGCGAGGGGAACAATGTATGATGACAAGTAGCCAATTCGTAGCTGTGGGATGATCTGTGACAACGCAACAAGCAAGAAGTACAAGTTGAAGAAGAACTTGAACTGCTCGTAAAGGATGAGCGGAATGAATGTGATTGGGTTGTACTTCGCATTGGAGATGGCGTTGGACGGAAACTTCTTGGAAGTATTGCGTGGTGAGACGTATCTCTCTGAGCCCAAGTCCAGGTCAGGATCGGGATTATTTCGAAGCGAACGGTCGGACATTTCTCTAGAAACTTCTTCCTTGATGGTCCTGAACAATCCAAGGGTTCTATCCCAGAATCGTCTTCTTGGAGGTGGACCTCTCGGTAAGGGATCAAGCGTCATCGAAGAGTCATGCTGTGCCATGAGCGGATGAGAATCACCTTCATCATCGTGTTCAACGGTGCCTTGTGGATTGAGGTCGGACATGGGAATGGCTATAGAGCCCTGGGAGCCATGTCTGGAGTTGGATCGATATTCGAAGAAATTGTTGGACGCCGAGTTTAGCGCTCGATCTAAGGAATTTTCAAAATCGTCCATGGAATCATGGAGGCTCGGCGAGCCGAGCCGTCCAGAGTTGCGCCATGTGTCGCTCATACTGGTAGATCTCAAGTAGTAGCGGTTATGTTTCTTGATGTTGATTCGCGATTTATGTGACGGAGAGCTGTCTGGGCATACCCGGGATGCTGCTACTAATTATGGCGTGCGGAAAGAAATTGGGGTTAGTTCGATCAATGAAACCGTTTTGAAATCAAGATTCTATCGATGTGATTGAAAGTTCTTGAAAGTCCTGTTTGCGTTTGAAACACAAGCTACCGTGTGCCATTTGCAGCCATGTAGAGTGACTCACGAAGTGACCTGTAAGAGCATGATGTTGCAATGTTTTATTACAATGTCTTCCAAATTGGCATGAAGGTGAGACTTTCATTGGCCCTGGTTGGCCCATAATTCTGAGTGGAATGTTCGTCATGACAAACAGTATGAGAAAACCTCATGGCAGTAGCACAAGAGCGGGTGAGAAGCCTCAAAACGAGCACGAAGGTGGCAACAAAGATGGATCGAAAGATCATAATTTTTTCTTCTCAGTTGGTTTGAGATACATCCAAATGAACTGAAGAAATTAAACTTTTAACAAACCCTTCTCCTACTTCTTTTCTTGCATTGTGTTGAAGCCCACCCATCACCCTCACTAAACCCGTAGATACGGCTGCTCCATGGACCCTGTCCCTCATAACCGAGGTACGCCAAGAGACAACGGTACCCCACTTTCACCATTTTCAAAGGCCAATTTTTAATAATCAACAATGCCCTGCCTCAAATTGACCATCTCCCGCTTTGCTATGAAAGGCTGTAATCAGTGCGTCATTTTGCAACTACCGCATGGCCTGCGCAGTGACTACTTATCTCAAGAAGCGCTGTCCGACACCCCTCTTTTTCCTTATCAACATGCTGTCAGAAGACGAAGAAAACGTTGTTTTGCTTCAGCACTCTGAGGCTCCCGAGCTCCTGCTCAGTCAGTTATCCTCGCAGCAGGCCGCCCTCACCAGCACTTCTTGGAAAAGAACGTGGTTATTTATTCGCCTAGTCATATTTCGCCAAACCAATGTGTTGGAGAAGTTCGTGCTCGAGCATGAACCCAGTGACTGTGCTTTCGTGGCTAAATACGGGAAAACTGTCTCGTTAGACCTAGCCTCCTACCCCAAGTTGTCCGTGAACAGACTATCCCTATACAGCATACATGCTCCACATCCATTGACCAATTTTGCCAAAGATGAGCCGTTGGCGCCAAACATCTTGCAGGAGGTATCTGAGCTGCCTGTGATTGTGTTTATCCATGGTTTGGGTGGGCAGATGTCGCAGTTTGAGCCGTTGATGGCGTTACTTTCCCAGTGTCTGGAAGTCGTGGCCCTAGATTTGCCCGGCTTTGGTAATTCCAAGCTCGAATTCAAAGATAGCCACAAGATCGTCAGTGATATCTCCGCCGAGGAAAAAGCCGACATCTCCTCGGGCGTGAAGGCCTTGCTGTGGGGCGACTACGCTACAGAAAACCTAGTGAGCATAATCAAGCAGTACATCCAGCAGACCGTGGCTCCTGAAAAGAAGGTTATACTTGTGGGCCACTCCATGGGTACTCACTTAGTCACGAAGACCGCTAATGTGCTTGAGAAGGGCAAAGTAGAAGGCCTCGTGTTGTTATCTCCTCCGCCTTTCGTCGATGATGTTCACCAAAAAACCGAATCAAAGCACTCCCTTGGTTTCTCTGGCTACTTGATGAAGTTCGCGTGGATATTTAACTTGTTCAGAGTCTGGGACAGACTTCCGGGTCTCATCAGCAAGAGCGTGTACAGACAATTGACCCACCAGAGCAGTCTACACCAACGAGCACGCCAATTCAGGTGGAACCTTGACATAGACACGAGGATACTACTCCGCTACATCAGTGGCTTCAACCGTGCTGGCTATCTGGAACTAGTCAACGCTATCTCTAGACTCAACAATAACGTCAAGGATCCAAAGACTTACGAGAAGACGTTGCTCGTTGGAGGCATTGACGACAAGGTCACGTCTGTGAAGATCATTCACGATTTGAACGATTTCCTCACGGAATATTGGCAGAAGAAGGTATGCAACGTCGTGGAGGTGAAGAATGCGGGTCATTCTTTGCTCCTATCGAAGCCTGAGTTCATCAGCGGACTTGTCCTTAATCACTTCGAACTGCGCTTCCCAGAGCGTCTACATCTACTGCCTGCTTGGGTACTCAAGCTTAAGGCCGAAATCTCAGGTGACAAGTGGGGTTTGAAGAATGAAATCAAGTGGCTGCAAACACAGGCCATCTCTTACAATATAACAAGACGCAACGGAAAGGATGTGGCTAAATTGCTTGGAATGAAGACTCTCAGAGAAGGTGACGAAAACCACTCGCCGCTGGTTGTTGAGAACAAGTTCTACGGGGACGCTCAGAACAAAAACCCAATCAAGGGCAAATTAATAGCCATCGTTGACATCTCCGCAGATATACCACCCTATAGCCCCAAAACGTTTGAGAAAATACAGTACTACAAGTGTGCCACTGTGTCGAAGGTGGTGCCTGACCACGTGGCTATCAGGCGATTCATACAGCTCATTGATGATATCCTTGGCTCTACGAGCGAGCCTGAGCCGCTCATAGCCGTGCACTGCCACTATGGGTTCAATCGCACTGGTTTCTTCATTTGTTGCTATCTCATAGAACGTTGTGGCTGGTCCGTGAGGGAGGCTGTGGAAGGGTATAAAAGCGCCAAATCCCCAGGCATAAAGCACCCGCACTTTGTGGACGCTCTCTATGTCAGGTATGAAAGATAGAAAACGGTTGCAAACCCAGGTGGTCCTGTACGGCAGGCAAGGATGAGGTGCGGCACTATCTACCCACTATTATACTAGAGGTAGATCAGCATCCCACTTCTCTCCACAATCCCGCAAGTCAGCCCCAAGAATGAAGTTTGGCGAAGCCTTAAGTCAGGGTTTGGTGCCTGAGTGGAAGGAGCAGTATGTGGACTACAAGGCGGGGAAGAAGTATGTCCGCAAGGCCTCTGCTAGTCGACTGGCGGCCGAGGACCTGAGGTCAACAGACACCACGCCTTTGCTACATACTCGTGACGATGGCCGTCCTTATGTCTCCAATGTCCCACAACTTCCACCAGCCGCGTCTCAGGGTCCTGATGATACTTCCAAAAGAAGAGGCTCGCTCTTCAACTTCTCGAACAAGTCCAACAAAGACAAGAGAGACCAGTTCAACGAAGACAAGACAGCATTTTACAAGTGGCTCGACGCTGAGTTGGAGAAAGTAGATACGTTTTATAAGCTGAAAGAGAAAGAAGTGTATGAAAGATTCCTCATCCTTGAAGACCAGTTCTTCCACTTGAAAGACCACAGGGGACACATGCAAAAACGTGTATTGTCTATTGCGTCGTCCAAGGTACCTGCTGTGGCTACTGTTGATAGTCTTGCCATTAAGTTCAGGGCCTGGATGCTGCGTTTGCAGAAATATGAGTTCCCTTCACTTCCATCCACGGCATTTCTCAACAAATGGAGGAAGAGAAAGCTGAAAGATACGAGCTTCCGCCTCACCGATCAGGACAAGAAAGACGATTATGACCCTAACTACATTGAGAATCAAATAAGAAACGGTGTAATTGGATTCCTCGATTCAGACGTTGACGACGAGCTGATCAACCCATCCGAGGACGAGAGGATGACTCAGGTACCTGAGAACACACCTGCTCAGACAAAGCAACAAAATAGACGTGACTACACAAAGAAAAAGAGCTTCGGTGTGCCTTACCTCTACGCAAAGAGACAATTGAAGGGCGCCTTGGTGGAGCATTATAGACTCATCGCCTTGCTCAAGTCCTACAGAGTGATGAACAGAACAGCCTTCAGAAAAATCACAAAGAAGTTCGACAAAGCCATCGGCACGAGCACCTGTGAGGAGTTTTTGAAGCGGATTGACAAGCAGTCGTACTTCCTTTCTAGCGTTGTCTTGGACAAGATACTGAGTCGTGTAGAGGATCTCTTCATGACTTACTTTGATCATGATCAGCACGACAAGAAGCTGGGATTGGAGAAGCTTAAAAGTACAACATACGCTTATACAAGTGCCGAGATTAGGCAACCGCAGCATTATTTAAGCACCTTCTTGTCTGGTGCCTTCCTAGGCATTGGGCTCCCCTTATTTATTATCGGTTTGGTTGTGGCATTGGACAAAACATTGAGCAATCAAATGTCTGAGGGAAGATTTCTTCTCCAACTTTGGGGAGGTTTTCTTCTCATTAACTTGGCATTTTTCTTTGTGGGAATTAACTTGATTGTCTACGATCACTTCAAAATCAGTTACAAGTTTATCTTTGAGTTTAATTTGGCGAATGCTCTAGACTTCAAGCAGTTCTGGCTACTCCCCTCGCTAAGCTTTTCTTTACTTGGGCTTATTGGCTGGTTTTCGTTCAAAGATTTTTGGCCTGAAACCTTTCCTGGCAGAACATTCCCACTTATTTATTTGGGCATCATGCTCATCATCTTTCTTTGGCCGGGAACCCTGCTTTACGGAGCAAGCAGACAATGGCTTCAGATAGCACTTTGGAGAATCTTGTGGTCTGGTCTATACCCTGTCGAGTTCAGAGATTTCTACTTGGGAGATATTCTCTGCTCATTGACGTATCCCATGGGTAACATATCCTTCTTCTTCTGCCTTTACGCAGACAAATGGAGAAACGTTCTCGGTGGAGGCGAGGTTCCTTCCCTGTCGGTAAGATGCGGTTCCGGCTACTCGAGGCCTATGGGATTTCTTCAGTCGCTTCCATCCATATTCCGTTTCTTGCAATGTCTTCGTCGTTTCATGGACTCCGGTGATGCATTCCCTCATTTGGCGAACATGGTGAAATACATGATTGGTGCAGTTTACTACTGTTTGCTCAGTGTTTGGCGTATCGATCGTACAAGCCTGAACAGAGCTGCTTTTATCACTTTCGCTTGCATCAATTCTATCTATACATCGGCGTGGGATATCGTGATGGACTGGTCGTTGGGCCTGACTACATCCAAAAACTTCCTTCTTCGGGACCACTTGTTCTACAAGAAGAAGTATTACTACTATATTGCCACGGTTATGAATGTCATTCTTCGTTTCCAATGGATCTTCTACGCATTTTTCTCGAGTCAAATCCAGCAGCTGGCTGTGACCAGTTTCTGCATCGCTCTCGCTGAGATTTTCCGTCGTTTCGTTTGGATGTTCTTCCGTATGGAGAATGAACACTGCACCAATGTGATTCTTTTCAGAGCTTCCAGAGACTCCCCATTGCCATATATGATTCTGTCGAGGGTAGAGTCGGCTATCAAGCGCTTGGTGGACATGAAATATGACGATTTCAAGTCTTCCGATGATGACTACTCTCCAGATTCCGAAGGAAGCGAGGAACCAGCCGCAGGTGTTCCTCATTCAAGTAGCAGAAAACTGGCTGCAAGAACCACTGCACTTAGCCGCAGACTGGCAAAATCTGACCAGCTTTTCGACGAAGAGGCAAGCATTGACTCGCATAAATCCGATGTCCACGGACCTGCCAAAATAGGCGAGGCGTTACGCAGGCGTTCTACTATTAATGCTATTCTGAATGCCTTGAACAAGGCCCATATCAAGGATTTCCAAAGAAAGACGTACACCGTTCCCGTTGACGACAGTGACGAAGAGGATGACGATGACGAAGATCAAAAGAAGGTTGGAACTTCAAATAATCGTCAATCTTCAAGGTAGAGAATGAGGGCGCTGCAGCGCTTCTCTATTAGCCTTTTCGCATCGGCAAGCGGAAATGGGCGAGCTTTGCTCACGTGAACCAACAATAGCTGCTACAATGTCCTGTGCACTCCGAGCCATGATGGTCAAGAATTAGCCCATAAATTTCTTGAACTAAGTTATCTGTTCTCCCTACCCTGGCTCGAATAGTTTGCGCAAGCTGAATGCCACAACAGCGCTAAGTCAAAGTTTGTTTATCATCCCTATGAGCTAAATGGAGAGAGATTGCTTGAACCACTGTTAGTTTTTTTCACGATGCTCAGACATGGAGTCACTGAACTCGTGTGTTCGCTCATTGCCAGCTTGAACATCGTCACTGGCATCTTTTTGTATTCTCAGGAACACAAGGACGGAATCACAATTAAGACCGCTTCCAGGAGAAAGGCCATCATGGCCTGCACCACAATGTGTCTCGTTTTTGGCGGCATCGCTGTGCTGTTGATGATGTACGACATTGCTACCCACAACTGGTAGCATATAGCATATGATAACAACCATTTAATTAAATTTAATCTACGTGAGTGCAAACGTCATTTGTATATCCAGTATAGCTTAGATTTTCTGTTTCTTTGCCTCGGGCACGGGAGTACCGGGAACGGAGAGGTCCGCATGGAAGTCCTTGATGATCGAGTCGACGTCATCGATGTTCAACTGTCTCACATCACCTAACTTCTTGATCTTGTTGGTGACCTCCTTGCACTGCTCGTCTGTTAATTGCAAGTTCAACTGGTCGACTCTCGACTTGATGGCATTCCATCCGGTCAATCTATTAGCAAAGTGAATGTATCTGGTAAGACCGAAATCCGAAGGACTCAAAATCTCGTAAGTAGAAGGGTTGGCCAAGATAGCCTTGGCGTGGATACCGGCCTTGTGGGTGAAAGCACAGAAACCAGTGACGGGGTTGTTGAAAGGAATGTTAACCTGGACAGCCTCGGCAACGAGGTTCTCGAGATCTCTCAACTTGTGCAACTTGTACTTGGAAAGCACGTAATCTCTGTCAGCAGCAATCATTCTCGACATGAGGCCTCCGAGGGGAGTGATACCATTTCTCTCACCAATACCCAAAACGGAGACATCGATCAACTTGGCACCACCCTCCAAAGCCGTGTAAGCGTTGGCAATAGCACAACCAGTGTCGTTATGGAAATGACATTCGATGTCACAAGAAACAACTGATTTCAAGGTTCTGACCAACTCGTAGACCTGTCTGGGGTTGGCACAGCCAACAGTATCGGCAATACCGACTCTGTTGACGCCGATCTTGTCGACGGTTTTGTAGATGTTTAACAAGTCCACCAAATCGGATCTGAAGGAGTCTTCGGAAGAGAATCTGATCTCGATACCCTTGGACTTGACAAACTCAATAACCTCAACTGCACTCTGGGCAATGTAAGACATATCTTTACCGTGAGAGTACTGTCTCAAGAACTGGGAGGTACCAATAACAACATCAACACCATCAACACCAGTCTCGACAGCTACCTTAGCATCGTCCATATGACAACGGATATGGGTCAAGATCTTAGACTTCAAGCCCAACTTACAGATAGCCTCACAGTCCTTTCTCGATTGTTCAGAGGCAACTGGAGAAGTCAACTCGATGTAGTCAACACCAAAATCGTCAAGAGCCTTGGCGATTTCGATCTTGGTCTCTGTGGAAAAAAAGGCATTGGCGAACTGCTCTCCTTCTCTGAGAGTGGATTCAATCAACTCAAAACTGGAGACATTCGAAAGGAAATCAGCCGGGTTGGGGCCGTAAGGATTTTGCATGATGGCATCAGACGACCTGTGGGCGTCTTCTGTTACCTTGGTGAATCCCTCTGGGCCAGGCATGTTCTAACGTTATCAGGGCGATGAGTTGAAAACGGTATTTTTTTGTGCTATCTCGATTGTACGGGTGCGGAAGAAGTCAGCCAGTATCATAACGGCCGAACATCTCAGATTTAGTTCTTACAAAAGAAAGTTTAGATTTCAAGGTAGCTACTCTTAGTTTATACTCTTTTGGGTGAATCATATAGAGAAGCAAGAAGGATTATCGCATTTGTTTGGCCTGATGGCCTTATCAGGGTGACGTTTTCGCAGCCAATAGTCTGGTGCTTATTTAGCTGCGGCGGAGATATTATTTGGATTGAGAAATTGCCCAAATACCTCAAGTATGGCCATTCGAAAAGAAGCTGATATTCTTTTAATGCTGACTTGGTCTTTGACACCGGCATGAGCCTTTTTTCCACTTTCTCAGTGGACCCTTTGTTTAGACATCATGGGCAGCAAGGTTGAATATTTCAGTATCTCTAAGTCTCACAGCAGTCTGATGCTCACTACATTCTAGCTTCCAAAACATCATGTGTTGTTTCCAGTTCTATAATACAATCGCCTAGCTCACTAGGCTCCGGGTGTCTGGGGTCACGAGGCCCAAGATTTCGTTTTCGTAGTAGGAGTTCTCAGGGATAAGTACCGGGATCATGTTTTCGTACTCCGTGTCGTCCACATGAGAGATGTTCCAGAGGTCTGTCTTTTTTGGCAAGAGGTTCAGGCTTGAAAATTGGTTGATCGCTGCAATCAACTCATCGTCGCCGCAAACCAAGTATCGGTTCACACGAAGGATAGGTGCAAAACGCTCGTCGTAGGCCACCAAATCAAGGTACTTGTGTAGGCGTTCACGGTATGGAGGAATGTCTTCGTCGATGGTGCTGTATTCGTCTCTGGGAGGCGGTCCCATGGCTGCCGTGGCCTGAGCATCAAGAGCACGGCGCCGGCGCCGTTCTGCTCTTCTTTCTGCTGCTCTCTCGGCCGCCTGAACTTGCCTGATTGCTCGTTCTGTTGCCCTTTCCTCACGCTGGCGAGCCCGTTCTTCTCTGGCCTCACGACGACGACGGTTTCTTTCCTGAGCCTCGGGACTATTTTCATCAAGCTCACGGCCTCTGCTTTTGTTGCGACGTTCCCGACGACGCTCACGTCTTTCTTCCCGACGAGTTCGCTCGGCTTCCTCCTCTTGACGCCTTCTCTCGGCCTCTTCTTCTTGCCGGACCCGCTCACGCTCTGCCTCTTCCTCCTGGCGAACTCTCTCTCTTTCAGCCTCCTCTCTCTGCCGTTGACGCTCCCTGCGCTCTCTGGCTTTCTCCTCCTCTCTTCTCTTTTTCTCCCGTTCCTTCTCACGCTCACGTTCCCGTTCCCGTTCCCGTTCACGCTCCTCCTCACGCTCTCGCTCTCGTTCCTGACGACGCTTTTCTTTTTCAGCCCGCTTTGCTTCTTTACGCAAACGCTTCTCTTCCCTGGACGCCTCGCGGGCCGCTTCCCTGGCAGCTTCCTTCTCACGCTCCAGCTTGAGAAACTCCTGCTCCTCAATGTACCACTGCTCCTGGGTCTGGCGCTCCCTGGCTGCCTCCTTCTTTTTTCTTCTTTCAAGCTTGCGATGCCGACGCTCAGCGTGGCGTATTTCCTTGAGAGCCTCCTCCATCTCTGGACTCGTGCTTTTGTTTTTTTTCTTAGCTTTACGCTCCTGGTGCCGTTCAAGGCTACGGCGGCGGTTGAGTTCGTTGTTCTGCCGCTGGAGCTCCTGCTGCCTGACCATTCTTGCCTCGGCCTCTACGGGATCAATATCCCCCTGTATGTCCTCCTTAGTCCCATCAGCAGGCTCCGTGCTGTGGTCAAATGTATGTAGCTGCGCTTTTCTCATGGCGCTGGTGCCTTCAAATCCCTGAAACTCGACTCTTCCAAAGTCTGGATCAAAGACATTTGCGGCTCGTTTCAGTAAGAGCTCGGACCAGTTTACAATTATAGGGTCTGTGGCGTAACGAGCCAGCCTTTTCCCGGCCTCAGAGTGGTCCATTTGGCTGCTCTGGTAGATTTCTGGCGATGTCAGCGGACTCTTGTGACTGTTGTCCATCTCAGGTGAGATAGGAGGCAGCTTCCTCTTCGCTTTCAAAGGTCTGTTGTCGTCTGAGGAGTCGCTGTCTGTGTACTCGAAGCTGGACTCCTCACCCGAGGGTCCTGGGTTCTTCTTCCACAAAAGCACCATCCTAGCAAACTCTGGTGGTTTTGTCAGAAGGCGATCTGGTTTTTTTGCACGTCTGTATTTTTGGCAATGGAGGAATATAATAACCCTCCGTATTCGGAAAACAATGGCCTGCAGGAACTGCCGTCAAGCAGCACTGTGAGACGCTCTTGCTAATGCGCTACGGTTAGGAGAAATCGATGAGGAAGAGCAGAAAAAAAAATCCAAGAAAAAAGAAATCTCGATGGCCATCGGCTAAATCGTCTTTCATGGTCTTTGGTGAAATTTGAAGACGCGTTGGTGCCTTTTTGCGTAGCGGACTCACATTCCGTACATTACGCATTTTGTAAGTCCACTACACCTAGGGTCTCATCGGAAGACGACTGCCCGGCAGATGAGCGTATGGTGACTTCTGCAAGTTTCACTTAGTGAGTGTAGTTCTTTTTGGGTTCCGGTTTATTGCTGAGGGGGCCAAATTGTCTGGTCTGTTGCTTTGGATTTTGGTAAGGATTGTGTATTTCCAGAAAGCAGCAAGCATCTCCTAGTTTGCATAATCTGGCTGCGAAAGGCTCTCTCACTGCAAAAGTGTACCACTTGCCAAAAATCGAAAACCACCTAAAATTTTAAGAAACTTTGAAGCGTGATTTCAATGTCTATAGCGCCTGTATTGGAAGAAGCCCGAACTCAAAATAATAGCTCGGGGGCTTGTGATGCTTCTTTTTGAGATTGACGTTCGCTTAGGCATGAGCCGCGGACCTGGCTCCTGCGGCGAGACTAGGTCCATACTCCTATTTTGTGTAATGTAATACGAGATCACTTGGGTGGCTTTTGGAAGAATGTCCCCGAAACCCCTTTAACAATGATGGAATTCTATAATAGTGCGGAAATAAGGTTTCAGGAAAGCAGCGAAGTAGAGAAGACGATGAAGTGATTCTTCAGCAATTATATGGACCTAAGATTGGTGAGGAAGCCTAACATTGAAATGGATTTATGCGCCATAGCTAAGCAACCCGAGGCGCCCTTTCTGGGGAAAGCAATTTTGAGACCTCCCTGCGTAGTTCAATACTACCGCACAGCTCTAAGCCGACTTGGGCAACCAAGTCCGAAAGACAAAAATAGACTAGAGGCTCAATTGCTTGTTTCGAACAGCTAGTACCTACAGCTGAGTCAACTGCTGGAGTTGATGTGTAGTTTTTCTGACGAAGTACTTCACCCCGTTCTAATGCAAATTCTCGAAAGGGCACCCAAAGCAGTGCTTTTTGAATACATTTCAGGGTTCAGAGGCTTCAAATGCCTACTCAAAAATGACCCTGGTTCCAATAATCTATACTATGAGTGCTTTATCTAAATTATGAGTGCTTTTAGAAAGGCTATAAAGAACCGGCATTCACTATTCCCAGTAATAGACTTTTTGGATCCCCAATAAAGATTGCGGAGTATCAAACTCAACAACTTTTCCATTATCAAGACCCAAGATTTTGTCCGAGTCCAAAATTGTGTCTATTCGGTGGGCAATGGTTATCACTGTTTTGCCATTTGCCTTCTTCCTCACCACCTCTTGAATGACTTTATCCGTTTCAAAATCAACGGAGGCTGTAGCTTCATCCAAAATGAGAATATTAGGATTCTTCAAAAGAGCTCTTGCTAAGCAGAGTAGCTGCTTCTCTCCGGCAGAGAACTTAGAGCCGTTTTCACTGACTTCGCATCGCAATCCTTGAGGAAGCTCTTTAACAGCATCAACGAGTTGCACATCTTTTAATGCTTCCCAAAGATAATTATCCGGGTACTCATCAAATGGGTCAAGATTAAATCTTATTGAACCTGGAAGAATATAGGCGTCTTGCGAAATAATGCTGAGTCCTTTTCTCAAAGTTGATAGCTTGATTTTGCTGATATCAGTACCGTCAATTGTAATTCTGCCTCCAGTTGAGGGTAACATTCTGAATAGCGCAAGAATGAGTGAACTCTTGCCTGCTCCAGTTCTCCCAACAACCTCCAACTTCTCACCTTCATTGGCGGAAAATGAAATTTTTCGTAGAGCCGGCTCTGCTGTTCCATCATAGGTCCCGGAATTATTTTCGAATTGAATTCTTCCTTTTGCATGCCAAGTGTTATTGATGTCCTCTTGGTCGTCGTCCTCCTCCTGTTCCAAATCCGTGTACTCTAAACATCTTTCGACAGACGTAAAATGACCTTCTAATTTAGAAAAAGCACCAACTATTTGCTTAAATGATACCGAAATTGTATGCATAGCCTAAATTTAAACCAACAGTTCCGCCTGAGATGACGCCTTGTCCACTCCTGAGAACAAAGAATAGCGACGTGAGAAAGGAAAGAGCTGATGTGATCAAATTCAACCTCAAATAGAGCCATTCTGACACATAGAGGTTCAAGAGGGAAGACCCGACCTCAAAATTGCTATCCAAAATACTTCTTCTGGTGAACCTTTCCGTTTGACGGAAGGCTCTGATAGTCTCTGATCCATCTAGTGTTTCCTGTAGAAGTGTAAAAAATGGAGTTTTGGTGATAATACCAAAACTCTTGGCCTCTCTTTCTGCACCAATGTATACCCAGTTGTAATAGCAAAACCCTGAAGCAACGATGACTAAGATGGGTATGGTAGAGGGAGACTGATAAGTGATCAGTAGAACCGACAATGCAGCCGATGATGAGTTTTTGAGCAACTGATATAGATTCTTTGGAAGAGCCGCTTCAATATTGCTGATATGGGTCATGAATATTTGGAGGATATTTCCTCTTGGCGTTACATCAAAGAAGCTGATTTTCGAACCGACGAGGCTAAGGGTCATATCAATAAGATTTTTATTGGCACTTTCGAGACCCAAATTGCATAGTAGAAACCATCCTCTTACGACATTCATAAACTCGTTGGTAAATCCAATAATAGCATAACCAATAAGGTAATAGAAGCCATCCTGATTTTCGTTCTCAGTCCACTTCTTGAGCCAGATATCCGTAGTTAGCTGAAATGCAATGGCTAGGGTGGATAATACTCCATGATTATCAATTTTGTTGGAGAAAACGCTTTGAAATACCTCACATACATTTCTCTCCTTATTTTCTTGGACTCGTTTGCTGGAAGTTGTTTATATTTCTTCACATGCATTCGAAAAGGATTGTAAGGATCATGCTGACGACACTTGATGCTCTCGGAGTACCCGCTTGGAGATCCCCCTGTGAAGTCAAGTGCTTAGTAACTGAATGACCTTTCACCAATCCAGTATCCTCGATGATCTTCCCGTTATCAAGGTAGTATGAACGGTCTGCGTGAGCTCGTATCAATTGATTATTCGTTGCAAAAAGAACAGTTTTACCCGCTAATACTCCACTTTCTGAAAACACCTCTGAAAATAGCTTTTTGCCGACATGATTGTCCACAGCACTGAGGACATCATCAATGTAGTAAACATCAGCCTCAGAATAGACCGCCCTAGCTAAAGCGATTCTCGCCTTTTGACCACCAGACAATGTATAACCCATGTCACCGACAACAGTATTGTCTCCGAGGGAAAACCTCTCAATATCAGTAATTAGTTGACAAACGTTGAGCACCTTTTCATGCATTTCCTGGTCGTAAATCTTCCCAAAAAGTATATTGTCAAGTATTGTCTCGTTCAAAAGCCATGGAGTTTGGCCGACATTGGCCATTGTGCCATTGACAACCACCTTGCTATCGGTGCTCATAGATTCAAGCCCACCTAAAATAGCAGAAAGTAGAGCTGTCTTGCCGGACCCACTTTTACCGAACAAGCAAACAAACTCACCTTTTGCCACAGTGAAATCAATGTCTTTCAAGATGCACTTTTCGGACGTTGAATCCCACGAAAAGTTGCCTTCAATCTCTATTGCGTTATTCGAGTTATTTGACTCAACCTCAAGATTGAGCTCCTTGCAATTCAAGAAATCTGCTACTTTCTCAAGAGACACTTTCGCATTGGCAGTAGCAGATATCAACTGAGGAATCTTCTGAACTGGAATCGAGAGAAGGACAAGCAAATGCAAGGTCGGATAAATGATGTCTGCCTGCAAGGGGCGGTTTTGAAAGTAGGTGTAGCAGGCAAACGTTGTCAAGGACAAAAGAAATGGCTGTAGCAGCCACAACAGCTCAAATAACAAATTGAAGGCTTCCTTAGATGAAATCTGGACAATGTAGTTTTCGTAGGTGGAAAACCCTTTTCCGATAATATCGTTGACACATAGTGAAAGTGAAAGGATTATTCCATCAATCAAGGCAACTTCTTTGCCAGGGTAGCGCTGTTCAATGAATTGTAGAAGCCTTTTCAACAAGTAAGCTCTTAGAAAAATACAGTTGGTATTTGAGTGCTTCTAGAATCAAAGACTTGAGCAAGTTTGGATAAAATGAGTATAGGAGGCAAATTACAAGTGATCGGACATCTGAAACACCTGTTATGTTACTTTCAAGACAATCACTAGCATCTGCTGCATCAAACTCTTGATATATCCTGACAAGATGATCAGGCTCAATGCGTCCAGATGTGCAACAGTCTTGAATGATTGGATTGATCTTTGTCAAGAGGATATCAGATCTGGCGCTTTCTAAGTATGTCCACCAGGGTTTCTTCGACTTGGTCGCGCTCGGTGTAAACCAGACGAGAGTCTCTAGAACTATCAAAATGAGTTCAATAATAAACATCAACTGTGAAGGATAGCCATCTTCTGTCTGAAAGAGCCAGCCTTTGGCTGCTTCGTAGATCCAAAAGAGCGTAAGTATAGGCTGTGAGTATCCGCCTGTGTAGCAGTCGATATAATGAAGCGGAAAAGCTGAGATCTTGGTCACAGTTGAAAGCCGGTCTGACAGGGACTGCGATAGACCTATAAGAACAATTGATATCGCCAATGCCAATCTCAATTTACTGGCCCCATTGAGCCCTGAATGAGGAGCACTGAAAGCTCTTCTGTAGACCACAGTCACCACCAAAATGGCCGAAAGGAAGCCGAATTGAACTAACTGTTCAATGGAGCTCAAACTCCTTTGGACAGAAACATAATGATTTATCTGTAGTGAGAGCTTAGTAGGAGACAGGGTCATCAGGGGCTTATCAAGTATGTCCTCCGAGTGCGCGGCTTAAGGTCTGACGTGCATAACCGAAGCCACAATATAGTTCCTTATCGCGAATACTTGGTCCTTCTGACTAGATAGGAGTATTTAAAATGGGTTGATGAGAAAAGTGAAGAATGCCAACCATTTCAGCACACTTTTATGGTGGTACCTGCAAAACACTACATCATGATATAGTTGCACATAATAGGGGATTTAGAAAAAATGCGTTGGATGCTTACGAGCAGCGAAGTGTAAATTGAGATGAACCATTTCACGTACGAAACGTAGTTTGGAAATGAATTGACGTATACACTGACTTCAATGATAGTAGGTGGACATGCGAAAGCGCTTCGTGAGCCCCATTGAACCCATCTGACAGGCTGGTTTATTTTATTGATTTTTTTTTTTTTTTTTTTTACTTTTTTTTTAGATCAAAAGAGTGTCTGTAGTTTGACGAAATCTCGACAATCTTGTTAAACCTCATATTATAAAGAATCTATCAAGTGAATGATGAGACATACTCGATATGATGAACGGGGTCCAACAACAACCAACTACCTACTTGTGGCCAAGCCCTAAACATCTCCAAATTTTTCATTGCACTAGAACATAAAGTATCAAATCCACGCCTTGATACCGCTAAAATCTTCAGAATCATTTTGGCACTACTCGATGAGGCGATTCAGTCCTCCCCATGAGATCCTTGTAGTGCGTCTCCTCGGATTTAGCAATGTGTCAAGTGCACTGGCTTCGATGCCTCTGTCCGCAAAAATTTACCCGTATACCTCATCAATTTCACCAAAACACCACTACAAACAACTCTCAACAATCAAAGTCTTTCCCGAAAGTCCACCTCCAGTTTCTGTAGGCCATCGACTTCTGACCTCTAGGTCCACGGTCATTGGTCGAGAGATCCGGGGGCATGCGCACTTCCGGCCCCACCTAAACCGCGCCGGTACCGGAACTGACTCATGAAAATTCTGCAACTACAAGTTCGAGAGTAATACGTCTTTTTCGTCTAGCTAAACATGTCTTTTGTTAGCAGGGCACATTTCATACAGCTGCGGGGCTTCTCGCGCTCTGCTGTCGCCTACGCAAAGAAATTGAACAAGTACTCGTCTATTGTCACCGAAGATGTTTCTCAAGGTGCATCCCAGGCCATGTTGTACGCTACTGGTTTCTCGGATGAGGACTTCCACAAGGGCCAGGTTGGTGTTGGATCCGTCTGGTGGGGAGGAAACCC
Source organism: Candidozyma duobushaemuli (assembly GCF_002926085.2). Taxonomy (NCBI): domain Eukaryota; kingdom Fungi; phylum Ascomycota; class Pichiomycetes; order Serinales; family Metschnikowiaceae; genus Candidozyma; species Candidozyma duobushaemuli. The sequence goes on from NW_020289895.1 coordinate 3,240,182, forward strand.
CTGCAATATGCACTTGATGGACCTCAATGACCAGTGTACCGAGTCTGTCAACAAGGCTGGTCTCAAAGGCATGCAGTTCAACTCTATCGGTGTTTCTGATGGTATCACCAACGGTACCGAGGGTATGAAGTACTCTTTGCAGTCCAGAGAGATTATCGCCGACTCCTTCGAGACCATGATGATGGCCCAGTTGTACGACGGTAACATCGCCATCCCATCTTGTGACAAGAACATGCCCGGTGTGCTTATGGCCATGGGTAGACACAACAGACCTTCTATCATGGTCTACGGTGGTACTATCATGCCTGGATCGCCTTCTTGCTCTTCTCCCGAGGTGGGTGAGAAAATCGACATCATTTCCGCTTTCCAGTCCTACGGTCAGTACTTGTCCAAATTGATCACCAATGAAGAGAGAAAAGATGTGGTTCGTCATGCCTGTCCTGGTCCCGGTGCCTGTGGTGGTATGTACACTGCCAACACCATGGCTTCAGCCGCCGAGGTTTTGGGTATGTCTTTGCCATACTCCTCTTCTGCTCCAGCTGTTTCCAAGGAAAAGGCTGAAGAGTGCGCCAACATTGGCTATGCCATCAAGCACTTGATGGAAATCGACTTGAAACCCAGAGACATCATGACCAAGAAATCTTTTGAAAACGCCATCACCTATATCATCGCCACCGGTGGCTCCACCAACGCCGTGTTGCACCTTATCGCCATTGCTTCCTCTGTCGGTGTGGAAATCACCGTGGATGACTTCCAGAGACTTTCTGACAGCACTCCATTGTTGGCTGACTTCAGACCTTCCGGCAAATACGTCATGGCTGATTTGCAAGCCAGAGGCGGGACCCCGGCTGTGGCCAAGATGTTGATGGAAGAGGGCTTGCTTGATGGTGATCAGATGACCGTTACCGGCTTCACGCTCAAGGAGAACTTGGACAAATTGCCAGGTTTGCCCGAGGGCCAGGACATTGTCAGACCTTTGTCGAACCCATTGAAGCCAAGCGGCCATTTGCAGATTCTCAAGGGTACTTTGGCTCCAGGTTCTGCTGTGGGTAAGATCACCGGTAAGGAGGGTACCTACTTTAAGGGTAAGGCTAGAGTTTTCGATGCCGAGGACCTTTTCATTGAGGCCTTGCAGGCTGGAGAGATCAAGAAGGGCGAGAAGACCGTCTGTGTGATCAGATACGAGGGACCTAAGGGTGGTCCAGGTATGCCTGAGATGTTGAAGCCTTCTTCTGCACTTATGGGTTACGGTTTGGGCCAGGACGTTGCACTTTTGACTGACGGAAGATTCTCTGGTGGATCCCACGGTTTCTTGATTGGCCACATTGTCCCAGAGGCCGCTGTGGGTGGTCCAATTGCCTTGGTGTACGATGGTGACGAGATCGTCATCGACGCTGAAAACAACAGAATCGACTTGTTGGTCGACGAGGCCGAGTTGGCCGAGAGAAAGAAGAAGTGGCTGGCTCCAGAGCCAAGATACAAGAGAGGTACCTTGCGCAAGTACTCTCTTTTGGTGAGCGATGCCTCCAAGGGCTGTGTCACCGACTTGTAAGCGCCAAAATCTCTTCAGGGAGCAAATGTCTTTGAACAGACTCGCCCCCGCTTCATTTCTACATAAGTTATTCGCATCACACTATCCTAATGAACGGATTTGCATTCATGAACTGTAATGGCTGCGAAATTGTGGGTTGAAGGTGGGTCACCATACCACTGCCCCACTTCACCAATGCCACCAAAACCTGGAAATTATACTATTTTACAGGCGAAATATTCATTATATTCAGGGAAATAAAAGATTCTTGACTCTTTGACCGAATTAGCTCGGAATCGCCCAGGGCACCACGTGACTGCATTAGCCTCTCATCTCCAGTTTCTCTTCACTACTACAACCGCAGAATGCCTTCCACGCCAAATCTGATAAAAATCATCACAGGCAACTCTCACAGAGCTCTTGCTGAGAAGGTTGCCGCCAAGCTAGGCATGAAGGTCTCCAAAGTGGGGGCCTTTCAGTTTTCCAATAAGGAAACCGCTGTGGCCGTGGGTGAATCAATGAGAGATGAGGACGTCTATATCATTCAGACCGGTTACGGCGAGACCAAGATTAATGACTATTTGATGGAGCTTCTCTTCCTCATCAATGCTTGTCGTGTGGGAGGAGCCAGAAGAATCACGGCTGTCATCCCCAATTTCTTCTATGCTAGACAAGATAAGAAAGACAAGTCTAGAGCGCCTATCACGGCAAAGTTGATCGCCAACTTGTTACAAACGGCGGGCTGCCATCACGTCATTACTCTCGATTTGCACGCTTCACAAATTCAGGGTTTCTTCAGAGCTCCAGTGGACAATTTGTACGCTGAACCATCCACATTGAGGTTCATCAAGGAACACTATAATCCCGAGGACTTGACCATTGTTTCACCCGACGCAGGTGGAGCCAAAAGAGTTGCATCCATTGCCGACAAGCTAGATACTCCATTTGCTTTGATCCACAAGGAGAGGCAAAAGGCGAATGAGGTTTCCAAGATGGTCCTTGTCGGTGATGTTGACAAGAAGACTTGTATCCTTATCGATGATATCGCTGACACCTGCGGCACGCTTTGCAAAGCAGCTGAAGTGCTTTTGGAAAATGGAGCCAATAAGGTGATCGCTATGGTTACTCATGGTATCTTCTCTAAGAACGCAATTGAGAAACTCAACAACTCCAAGCTAGACAAGATCATATGCACAAACTCCTTGCCTTTAGAAGACAAGTTGGAGAGATGCTCCAGAATTGAAATATTAGACATCAGCCCCACTATTGCAGAGGCTATCAGAAGATTGCACAACGGTGAGAGTGTGTCCTACTTGTTCAACCACGTCCCCGAATAGTTGTATTTACCTATTCAGCCTGTATCATATACCAGATAATGCCGACATTGAGCAGAAATGGATTTTCTGCCACATTATTAACATTAGAATCTGTCACTTCATGCTGTGTAATAGATCCAATGCGACTCACTATCCAATCACGGCTACTGCCGTTCTCCGCTTTGCTTTCATCAAGGAAGTAATTAGGTGCCTCGATATTGAAAGCTGTCCAAGGCGGCTTGGAGCTGGTTTGCCCGTCCACTCTATCAACGTGGGTTGGGAGAAATAACACCAAGTCACCGGCCTTGAAGTTGTTGACAGTGATCTTGCTGGCCACCAGCTTACGGAGCTTCGATACCTCCTGATTCATAGTCTTGTTCTCCTTGGAAAGCTTCTTGGCAAAACCCTCAACGTCCTTGAAACGCTTAAATATGCCGTTAAGGAAGAACTTTTGGTTCACAATAGCATTCTTCTCATCTTGCAATTGTAGTTGAATATCTTCAGAAAAGGAGATGAGCTTAAGAAACTTGGAGAAGTCAGACTTATTCTTCTCATCCGAGTCGCCAAAAGCATTGTAGTATGTTTCAATGAGTTTTGCAGCTTCAGCTTCTTCCTTGTCGGCTTCACCAGTACTCTTGACATCGTCAGCACTCTCAGCCTCCAAATCGACTTTTGAAGATGGGACCAAAGTACCCAAGGTTTCTCGCCAAGCCATACTACTTTCGACTTCAGAAACCACGTTGGTGTGGAAGTTCTTATCTGGAATGATGAGTGAGTCTAGGGCTTCCTCCCCATTACTCTTCTTGGATCTCAAGCCTTTGACTCTGCGAACTTTATATTCAAACTTGTTGACGTCGGACTTTGAATCTGCCTCTTTGACAAGTAGTAAGCCCATAGATTCCAAGATGTAACAGAACTCTTTGAAGTCTTCAAAATTCTTCTGGGTAGTCTCGAGGATTACGGCAAAAAGCTCTCTGACAACTCTGTTGAGCTGTCCAATTATATCCTCCAGCTTATGATGCTTTGTTTGAGTGACTTCCATCAAGTTCTCATAATCCTCAGTCCTTTCGTCAAATTTCTGGTTCAACTCCTTCAACTCAGTCTCGAGGTGACTTCTCTCGGTTGCATACTCTGCTTCTTTGGCATGCATATTTGAAAGAAGCTCTTGTTTGAGATCTTGAACATCTTTGAATTCGTCTTTGAGACTCTCAAACCGGACCTTATAATCGGTAGCCTCGTCCGCCTGGCTGGCTTTCTGCTTCAATTCATCCTCGAGTGTGGTCAACTTCTTCTTCAAATCTTCATTTTCACGCACAATAGCCTCATGGTTGATAACCTTCTGGTCAAGGCCCTTGTGTTTCTGTTCCAACTGCTCAACTTCAGAAGCATTCTGTGCAATCAAGGCCTTCATTTCTTCTGAATGCTTGTTACCAAGATCCTTGATGACGTTCTCTGAAATCTGAAGCTTCTCCTCATAATCCTGCTGCATCTGTCTCATTTGGAAATCCTTTTCTTGAGATTCCCGTCTCACCTCATCAAGCGCCTTGCGAAGAGAGTCGTTTTCTTGATAGATAGACAGTTGAGATATCTTAAGCTCGTTGACTTCTTTCCTCAACCTAATGTTGTCAACATGCTTGTCGATTGTTGTCGATGCATCCATTGCTTTGACACTAGCGCTGCTAGTGGATGTCTTTCGGCTGCTTGGGTTTCTCATAAGAAGACTAGTCGGATCACCAGTGGAAGGACTTCTCACCGGTCTTGTATTGTTTTCGACTAGCATGCTTTCTTTACCTTGGGATAATTTTCGATCGTTAGACTTCACCACAGGCCAGTTGGATATGTTTGCATACTGCTGCTGGTGAAGTAGACCTTCAAGCTTGGAGATTCTGGATCTCAAGCCCCTAATGAGATTCAAATCAAAGTCATCGACAACATTACCTGGCTTCTGGTCGTGACTATTAAGAACTTGAGAGCGTGTAATGATTTGCAGCTGTTCGGGCGACAATGACCCCAATGAACTGACGACACGAGTAACTCTTTTCAAGCCGTCGGTAGAAGTGATTAAATCCTTGAAATTTTTCTCGAGGAGGCCTGCAAAGCTCAGACCATTACTAGACAGGTGGTTTTTCACCAAGTTGATGAAATTTGTGATGTCCTCACGTTCCACCACAACATCATCTATGATCTCAACCACCGAATCTTGCCTTTTAGCGACTTCCCCATTCACGAGTGTAACATCTATAGTAGGGAGTTGCACACGAAAGTTTTTGTCATTCCCGAGCAACTTCAAAAATACTCCAAACTTTTTCAACCACAACTTCTGAAAAGCCTTCTCATGATCAATGAGTACGGAAAGTTGCTCGGAAACATTTTTCACGATACCCTTAGAATAGAAGTCGTGCCATTCAAACTGGCGTCGCTTCTCAATAAGAAGAAAGCCAAATAGGAGAGGTAGGTCAACCGTCAATGAGAGAAGATCGCCAGCTTCTCGAATCCTGTCGATGATTTTATGAACAGGAAGGTCGCCTTGTGATTCATCTTCATGTTTCTCGGTAGGTGTAAGCAACAGCTTCATTTCTCCCTTTAAGCTAACCGTCTTCATTTGTAGAGAGGCGATGCTCTCAAATATGGACAAGCTTTGATTGGTAAGCTTCTTTTTAAAGGAGTATAACGATTCTAAGAGCTCAAATAGTGATTCCGAGTGTGAGAACACCTCTGATGCAGTTTCCATCTGGCGGGAGTATACTTGTTGAAGGTCCAGGGTGTTTGAGCTTGTGGTATTTTCCAACTCCGAATGGATCCTCTTACCCAAGTAGGACAAGTCGTCAGAATATGACTTCCTAGACGTATCGCAGGTCTTGAAATTGGAAATGGATTCTTTCCGTAGCTCTTCAATTTTGGTATCCACCTGTAGCTTCTCAGCATTGATTTTGTTCACCGAGGCGGAAAAGTCGTTGAAGGTATCTCGAATCTGGGGTAAGTTTTGGTCCACGAATTTCGCTGCGGACTTCAATGACTCGTAATCTAGATAATCAGCAAGTGCAATGGACTTACTGGGATCCAGTTTAAACGAAATCCGAGGGTATTCCTTGAGCTGCGAGTAGCGGTCCTCCCAGACCTTATGCAAAGACTTCTTGTTTAATGTAGCGAGATAGCTATAGAAACCGTCGAAGCTCTTTTCCATCCCGCTCACGAAACTAGCAGCAAACTGGAATATCACGCTAAGCGACTTAAAGATGACGTTGATGTGGCGAATCACCCGCTCCATTTGGTCTTGCACTCGAGAAGCTCCCAACAAACGAGCATTGACCCACGACTCATAGTTTCGGAGGGTCGATGAAAGCATCTTGACATTTGAGGGGACCTCTGTCACGCCAAATGTTGTGGGTTTTAGTAACATGTAGTTATCGTCCTCACTATCCAGTAGGTACCGTGGTCCCAAACTGGGGTCCCTGGACGCAGCAAATAGGCGCTTGTCGTACACGTAAATATCTGTCATCTCGTTTATCATGGAATAGTTGAGCTTCATGCCAAAAGACGTGAGAAGGAAGATATTCTCATGGGAGGCAATTGTATACTTCGTGAAGGACTCTAGGAGGAAATCCTTGAAACTTTGTAGCGTGTGGTAGCGTACTGGTTTACTCAAAACCACACTTTCACCATTGTGGGCATTGTAGATGGTGAGTTGGTTAGTCATATGCAAAAGAACGCAGTAGATGTGGAAGAGACGGAGTAGTAGAAATAGTGTGGAGGCACTGATAGACGGTGTATGCACACTATGTGATAAGGATCGTTAGTATGTAGAGGCTGTATAATGCGAACCGGTCAGGTTACTCACATGAGAATATCAGTCTAGTCATTCTACAACATTTAACATAAATACTTTTGATAAGTTCTATCATATGAACAGAGTGGCGCTTAGAGCTTGGACTTGGCGGGCAACTGGGTGGACAAGACCTGCTTCATCTCGTTGGCAGCCTCGGTCAAGTAGTATTTCATGTAGTCGGATCTCAAACCGAAACCCTTCTTACACGAGATGTGCACATGCAACCAGTCACTGTTGACCAAGTAGGCCAAACCGAATCCCTCGTCAATGACCTGAGACCAACCCCAAGACTGGAAGTACTCGGATGGGACCTGGGAAGAAGAAAGGTACCATGTGCTGGAGTACTTGTAGATTGGGTCCTTGAAGATACCTGGAACCTCCTCACCCTGCTTAATCATCTGCAGCAAACCGAACAAGTGACGGTCAACACCCTTACCATCGGCGGCCTCAACAAGGTACTTCACGTGCTGCTTGCAAGCCTCGTTGAAAGCGGCAATCTTGGCCTCGTTGGTAGCGTTGAAGTCAGTGAAGGTCTCGACGAACTTCTTGGCCTCAACAGAAGCAGATCTTCCAGTCTCGGTTCTACCCTTCAAGTACTTACGGGTAGCAGCAGACTCGTAGGTTGGTCTAACCTTACCGGTCAACTTGTAGTAGGCCAACTGGATCAACATCTGGACGTAGGCATCTGGGGAAACCTTGAACTGCTTGATCAAGTTCTTACCGTAGCCGTAGTACTGGAAGACCTCCTCATCGTGAGCAGCAATGGTCTCGTCAAACTTCACCTTGGCAGCCTCAATGTCGGCTCTGCCCTTAACGGTGATGTCGAATGGCAAGACAGAAGGAGCCTCAGGAACAACCTCTGGGGCAATAGTAGTGTCGTTGGCGATCTCCTGGATGAAAGCGGCTGGGTCCTCCTTGGCAATCTGCTGCAAAACAAAGTTGTTCATCTGGACGGTTGGAGTGGCGTCCATTCTAGAGTGCTCACCCAAGAAACCGGAGTTACCGTTCTTGGCAACGAAAAACTCCAAAGGCTTGTCGAAGAATCTGTTCTGGCCGTCACCGTGCCAGTTGTTCTTGGACTTCTCCTCAATGGTGACAGGGTAGTTGTCGTCAAGACAGAGCACGAAAGAAGAGGCGAAGATGGTCTCGAAAGAGTCGTCGTTGACTGGAGAGGCGCCGGTCAAGTGCTCGTAGGTGCTCAAGTACTCGTCTCTGTTCAAAGAGGTAAGAGCACCAATGCCGACACCACGTGGAACCTTAGGGTTGACAACGTTGACCAAGTAGTCCAACTGCTTGTAGATGGCAACCTTGGACAAAGGCTGGCCGTTCTTGTCGTGGTGGTACACCTTGTAGAAGTTGTTGTTCAAAGCCACGATGAAGTAACGGTGCTCGGCTGGGTCGTACAACTTGGTGACGTCACTGCCGGCAGCTGGGACTCTGGAGTTGTTGAACATGTACTTGAAAGCGTTCATACAGTAAGGGTTGCCCTTGATGATCTCAGGCTCCAAGGTCTCGTTCTCAACGGTACCAGCGAACTGGGTGGTGTAGTAGGCAATCAAAGAAGCCTTGTACAACTGGTTCTTGCCAATGGCGTTGTTGACGTCCTTGTGGTTGAAGAAGTAGGAAACGTAAGGCACCACGGGGTCTCTGTAGGACATGTAAGCGTAGTCGTCCCAGTACTCAGCCAACCAGTTGTCCTTGCCCTGGGCGAACTCCTCCAATCTCAGCTGGAGAGCCTCACCCTGGCCGCCAGGACGGGCGAACTCCTCCACAATGGCAGTGGTGGACTTCAACTGGGCCTCAGACAAAAATGGCTCCACGGTTCTCAAGTACTTTTTGCAAGTTTCTTGCAAAGTGGGAACAGGCAATTTGGGGAGCTGCGACTGGTACTTGAACAAGTCGCCCTTTGGCACCGACGAAGAAAACTTTCTGGTCATGTTAGCTGCGGTTCTTAGCATTTGATGGAAGAAAGGTACGAGGGGAGAAAGGTACCGAATTCAATGGGCGAGATCCGGGGACTTTATATGGCGGGAGGATGTGAATTGTGGGGGTGGCCGCGAACCGAGGAAGCCTGCATTGGGCGCAAAGATGGAGATGATTGAGTGTCGGGGGCGGTCGGAGTCAGGGGACTTTTCGGAGTCACCAAGGTCACGTGGGGCCGTTTCACCCTTACCGATAGCCGTTGGCACAAAAAGGTTGAGTTTGGCAGCTTTTTGGGGCCTCTTTGGCGGTTCCCTCGGGTGCAAAATTCACATTGGCATCCTGCGCGGAGGGCAAAACCGTCCAGCGTGGCTGCGAAAACCGAAAAACCGGAAAAATGAGAGAGATCAATGGTAAACAAAACCGGGCGTGAAAGGGAATTTTTTACGGATGAAACAGGTAGAATGGGCCATGGTTTTGGCAATTGTTTACGGAAAACCCAGAATTTTGTTCTGTTTGTTGGGGTTTGGGTATTTCGGTCCGCCACACTGAAACGGTACCTGGGTAGACTGGAAGCTCCGAAAAACACTGATAGACAGTCTCAAGTGAGGCAAAAGTGTCGGTGCGCAATTGCAAAACCCACTACAATTGAGATGAATTTTCCACCACCACGGTATGCGCAAATCCTCACGTCCGCGGACCTCGTAATTCCAGTTACGTCATGGAGCCCAGCACCAATACAAAAACAAGAGTTTTGTGCCTGATTGTTTCAGCGACCAAGCCATTGTCACGACAAAAGTAGGATTTACGAGGTGCACGGCGGTTTTTCATTGGTTGGTGAGCCCTCTACAGACCTGGCATGCGCTGATTATCCTCGGAGCGACTCCGGTTGACGTCTGTGGGGCTTCTGCCGCCGCATTTGTTTAATCAAGACAAAAACGGATCTGCTAAAAAATATCGAGCCTTTCCTTGATGAGGCTCTGCAATTGACAAAAACACTTGTAGAAATCCTCATTGGTCGGAGCAGCGGCGGTGCAGCCGAGGCTACACATTTCTTGGTCTTTCGGGCTGAATTCGCAGCCTGCCATTCGCCATTTACGAGATGATTCTAAGCATTTTCTGGCCTCTTCTAAGCATTTTCTGGCCTCTTCTAAGCAGTCTCTGGCCCCTTCTAAGCAGTCTCATTCACTCTCGAGCAAATGTAAGCCATCTTTCACAAGACTTTGTTCATGTTATCTGAGCAAAATGTGGTTTGGCCGGTCCAATGAAAAGCCGCTTCAGACAGACTCTCCTGAAAACAAGCGTATCTGCAGCATGTTTTCGCTAATAGTAGCTTTATTTGCCTGGCGACCGTAGGAGTTATCCGGGGGAAGAGATCCGAAGCTGCCCCAGACAGCCCCACAAAATGGGACCCTCGGAGTTTGAGATAGCACGCCGTTGGCGTAACACATGGGTTGCATCCTCGGTTTGTCCATCAATTGACGGTTCTGTAAATTCACGAGAATTTCTGGGACGGCTACAGGGCAAATGTGTTTAATTGGGCGGTTTTGGAAAGTGCCAGGCTGAGTTGGAATTTGATTGAAGTACTGTGTTGTTTTCATGAAACACGGGGACTTCTCGAGGGCATGAAAAATGCCACAAAACCGCAGCAAATGTGAAAATTCTGTCCACCTGGAGAGTTTACATTTGTTGCAATTGTACCATACATTAAGGACTAGAGATCGAGAATTGGTATTCAATGGGGGTCACATTGAAATATTTGAGTGAAAAACGACGCTGAATGACAATAAAAATGCAGAGCGTGTGTGAAACTACCGATGGCTTACTTCCGAAGGTGACAGACATCAAGAATGGTAAGTCCCACAACACTACATTTGAGTTCACAAAAAAGCATAAATAGCGCCCCTTCTCCCATTCCAGCTCCTTAACTTTCACAACCCACCAGCCTCGAAAACCAATGACAGACTCAGTGAAAGGCTGCTTGTTGTTCCTCACCATTATCATACAACAAACCGAAGTAACCTCGCCGCATGCCCAAATCCGTCCCGTTATTCAAAACTTCCTCACACACCTTCAAAACCCTTGAATCCAAAACTGATCCCCAAATTCAGTTCCCCCTCTTTTCATCATTTTTCACTATACCCTCTCCGGACAGTTTCGGGCACTCGGCACCGCGTTTTGCAGCCAAACCTCCAAAGCATCTCTTCACCTCGCCAGAACCCACATCTACAATTTCCAAAATTTTCAAATTCATCTCAACACTTCACACTCTTTCTTCCCGCAATCTCATCGCCTCTGCCTCTGCATCGCCCGACGGTTCCACGTCTTAAGCGCTACGCCTGCGCGTTGATCTTTTTTCTCAACGGTAACACCAATGGGCCTTCTTCTGGCATTAGCGGCCTTTGTGCTATTATGGTACAGTGTGATTTTGGCGGTGGCATTGGCAGGCTTCCTCTGCATTGCCGTGGTGTTCAAAAAACCGCTGCCGCCGTCCCATGACCTAGATATCCTCGAACCCGTCACGATCGTCAGACCCATCAAGGGCATTGATCCCGAGCTCTCCCTGTGCTTAGAGTCGTCGTTCCTTCAGAATTACCCCCAGGAGAGACTCCAGATCTTGTTCTGCGTGTACGAGGAGTCTGACCCGGCGATGCCGATTCTCCAGCTGCTCATAGCCAAATACCCACATATAGACGCCAGCATTCTCGTTTCAGAGCCAGGGCAGGACTACTTCGGCCCCAATCCCAAGGTGAACAACTTGGCCAAGGGCTTCAGACAGGCCAAGTACGATTTGGTGTGGATCTTGGACCTGAACGTGTGGGCACTGCCGAATATCGTCGCCAACGGAGTCTCTGCTATGATGAACAACACGAATTGCGGCACCAGCATCAACCATAGAGGCCGTACCGTCCGTCTTGTTCACCACGTGCCGTTGGCTGTATCTTTAGACGCCTCTGGTGCCGGCTCTTCCCTAGACGAGATGTTCTTGTTCACATCTCACTCCAAATTCTACGTTAGTCTCAACAACTTGTCGATAGCGCCCTGCGTGAACGGCAAGTCAAACATGTATAGAAGGTCAGACTTGGACCGGGCCGTGGCTCTGATCCCGCAACAACGCTGTGAGTTCTTCCACGAACAATCTGTGGTGTCCGATGCTGCTCGTGTAGCGGCACGAGGCCCAGGCCACTCCATCGGCTTCTTCGCAAAGTACATTGGCGAAGACAATATGATCGGAATTGCCTTGTGGGTGTACTGTTTTGGGCGTACGGCTCTCACGGGCGATGTCGTTTTGCAGCCACTCATTTCACTGACAGACTCGATCCAAGAGTACTTCAGCCGACGGGTCCGCTGGCTCAGAGTGCGTAAGTACATGGTGTTGGCGGCGACGCTCGTGGAACCCACTACAGAGCTGATTGTGTGTGGCTGCATGGGCACGTTCGGCCTCTCGGTGCTCTACTGGGACTGTCTCTTCAAATGGAAGTTTTTCATCTTCCACATGGTGTGCTGGCTCATCTGTGATTTCGTTCAATACAATATCTGGATGCGCCATCTCGACCTGGTGGTGAGACCGCCCTACTGGTTTGCCCATATGGACAGTAAGAGAAGGTCTGTGTGGCAGTGGTGCCGATTTTGGGTTATGAGAGAGGTATTTGCTCTTCCTATTTGGATCACCGCCATGGTGGGCCATGAGGTAAGCTGGCGTGGGCGGCCCTTCCGCATCAAGCAAGACCTTTCTGCCGAGGAGCTTTAGTGTTTTTTGTCTACGGACTCTTGCATTGCATATTCAGAGCCATCGAGCACTGAAAAAAAAAAAAAAAAAAAAAAAAAAAAAAAAAAAAAATTGGCTGAGGTGTACCCCTGCCGAGCATTTTGGCCAGCATGTTGACGCATGTGTCAGTATGGCTGCGAATGCTGAATTACAAGCCTATCATACAGCTAAACTAGAATTTGAAGCATGATTAGTCAAAAAACTAGATTTTCGACATCCCGGAAGTGCCGTTGCATTGTTGAGTGTGGCATCCAACGGCCGGCGCCCGATAGGCTTTCTCGGGACAAATAACCGTCGAATTGAGTAAGGAAAAATGCTCATCAATATGCTCACTGAAGCGATGTGCAACACAAAGGCGTTCATTCGCCAGCCCAGCTCTCCACAGAGAGGGGCTATCGGCAAATAAATGCATGCCTTAAATTCCAGATGTTTGCACTCTTTTGAAAAATTCTTTCTTCTCTAGCATCTTACCATGGGAGTTACCTACAATGGCCTCGACTGCCTCGCTGATAAAAAGGACCCCATGTACGAGAAGTACCATACTCTCTCGCAGGAGCAGGTGCCTTGGTTGGACCAGCCTTGGTATGGGAATGTCACCATCTACTTTGGTGTGGCGACCATCTTTGTGGCAATGGTGAAGTCGTTTTGGTACATGTGGAGAGACTATCGCTACATCTCCAGTGGCAGGAAAATGCCATCCATTCTTTCCTCCTTCACGAATGTCATTACTGCTTACTGCCGTCTTTTCGGTTACCAACAGGTGCCTGAGATCTTTGTAAGGTACCTTAGCTTGCCATCCTCGCTCGGATCGGTGATCTATTCGTTCATTGCATCGGGATACCTCCTCTGTTTCTGCTTCATTCCCCATTTCTGGTACAGAGGATGCAGAGGATTCGGTTCTCCTCCATTGGCAGTGAGAGCAGGCATCATGGGTACGGCATTGACGCCATTCATTCTTATTCTTGCCGGCAAGGTTAATGCCATCACCATTCTCACCGGCATCAGCTACGAGAAATTGAACTGGATTCACCAGTTTGTGGGTGTTGCTGCTTTGGTACTTGGACTTGTTCACACTATTCCCTTCATCTACCAGCCATTGCAGGAGGGAGGTGTGGAGAATCTCGCCAAGGTGAACAAGGACTACCTCTACGTTACCGGCTGGCCACCTACCATCTTTCTCATCTTGTTGTGTGCTCTTTTCAAAAAGCAGGTTCGTGAAAAGATGTACGAGCTCTCGTTCCATCTCCACTGGCTTCTTGGTCTTGGGTATGTGGCTTCCCTTGGTGTTCACGTATACGACCAATTGGAGCAGGAGAAGTGGATCTGGGTAACTACTGCATTTTGGGGTGCCCAGTGGATCTGTCGTATAGTCGTCAAGACTTTCTGCAAGCCTGGCTCTGGCTTCTTGAAGTTCAAGGAAGCCGACATCAGAAAGTTGGACGGCAACACTTTTGAGGTTTCCATTGACCGTATTGATGGGCTCTCGTGGCGTCCGGGCCAGCACTGTTTCTTGAGGTTTGTGGGTAAGAGAATTGTGGATAGCCATCCGTTTTCGATTGCCACGATCAAGGAGGAGGAGAAGTTGCGTTTCATCATCGTCCCCAAAGCCGGTCTCACAAGAAAGCTTCACGACGAGTTGGACCATGCTGTTGCAATCAAGAAAAAAGTCATTTTGGACGGTCCATACGGTGGTACCACCAGAAACCACCACGCCTTCGATTCCGTGCTTCTCGTGGCTACAGGCTCTGGCGTCACCGTCACCTTGCCTTATCTTTTATCCCTTGTCAAGGAGACCAAGCTGGTGGTGCAGAGAATCGACTTTAGGTGGATTATCCGTCGTGAGAGCGACATTGGCTGGATCAGACACGAATTGAACGAGGCCATGGCCCAGGCCGGCAGCAAGCTTAATATAAATATTTATGTTGCCGGAGAAAGCGGTTCCGACGCTGCCTCGATTCACAAAGATTCATGGAGCAGCAAGGAAAAAGAGGTTACCCCAACCTTCGAGGAAGAGAGCGTACCCTCTGGCTTCAACACCCACTACGGCCGCCCCGATGTGCACAATATCATGGCAGACTACAGCCAGACGATGCTACGCCGCAATCTCGTGGTGAGTTCGGGCAGTGACCTCATGAAACGTACAGTCAGCCAGGCTGTCGCAGGGTACCAAACGGCCATCGTCTCGTCCGACAAAAACCAGCCGTTCATCGAGGAAATCTGCCTCCACACCGAGTCATTCGGATGGTAAGGGTTTTCCAGAAATCAAGCCAAGCAGTGGAAGCTGTCCCCTGCGCTTGTGTGGATGCTGGTTTAGCAGCCCTGCGTCACGGCCAGCAGGCGGACTAAAAGGGCAACAAACCGATCCCTGTGATTTTAAAGACGCCAGCCTTGTGAAAATGACAGCTACGTTGCATTTGCTCTTCAGCCCCGTGGGTACCGCCCCTTCTGGCCTTGTCATTTCAAGGTCGCTTTTCTCGACATGAGCATACATGGATTAGCGGACTCGCTTCAGCAGGATCAGGAGAAACGCCAAGATCCCGGTAGTACAGTGCTGCCTGGACCCGACCTCTCGAAAGTCTACTGCCTTAGATCACTGCCTCAATGCCTGGACCAGCCCCCCTGATCTGCCGCTTTTTCTGCTTGAGCCCCCCGGAGCATCATGGTCCGTAGACGGCTGCGAAATGCCCAGGAAGCGGCTCTTCACGAAACAAAGAACAACCATAGCGAAGAGAAGGATTCTCTTGAGCACACAATGATTTTCTGGCGTCGCGATGCAAGCCAACTCTAATTATTTGGCCTAATGGGGCTGCTAGACTGGCGATCCCTTGCGCACTAGCTGGAGGCTTGCAGGGCGGAGTTTCACAGGGGAATGTGAGGCCCGGAATTCTTCGTATGCCGATGCTGCCTGGCCAGGAAAGAGCGATTGATTTAATTGAAGATGATTTGAAGGACTCATCTTTTTTTTTTTTTTTTTTTTCTTCTGGTTTCCTCAACTAAAGCCGAGCTGCTTCTAAAGAATCACCCGCAGTCACATGCCGCGCCCGAGTGGGCAACCTGGCATTGCCTAATCAGGCAGGGTCTCGGGAGAAGAGCACAAAGGGCTCGAAGCGAAGTAAGCGAGAAATGTGAATCTTGCACTAAGCGAGGGCGGCCAGTCCCTCATTATAAATACAGATCCACACGCTCCATAATTTTCTCGTACTTCCTCTTTTAAAGCAGAATTTCTCCTGCCCCGTTGGGTACTCCCCTCTGGAACCCACGGCATTAAATGATGAGGACAAGTGATGACTCGCGTCGCACCCGCAGGGCGGCCTGCTCTGTGCAGTACTGCAGCACCCTCGCAGCGGTAGAGATCCTTATAAGATCCAAGAGCCGCCGTCTTTTTTTATCTAATGACTACTCGTATACAACAGGGCCGTGTGTGGTCGATGGACCCTGCGCAGGAGATCGTGCTCAAGCAGGCGTGGGGCATTTTGCTCAAGTTCTTTGGGTACGAGCTTTCGCTCAAGCTTGACGAGTTGGAGCTGGGCAAGTCTTTGGTTAATTCGAAACCAGGCCTCCACGGCAGAAGAGCCGACTCTGTTCTGCTGGTGCTGAAGGACTCCTTGCTGGTGAGCTCTGGAGGTTCTTCGTTTGCGTTCCAGTCCTCCAATACAAACATCAAAAGCGTCTACTACTCGTTAGAAACAGGAGGGCTAGATGACGCCAGCAGCGGTGCGTTCTCGTTATACCACCAGGAGGAGCATCCAGCGTTGTCGAGGTACATCCCGAGGATCTCCACAGAAGCTTGTGGAGCAGCGTGAAGAACAGCAGTGCCGATAATTACCTCCTCAGGTTCGTTCGGCTCTCCCACAATGACCGGAAGGCTTCGCTCAAATGGATTGCCGAGGTGTTGGACTGGCGCATCAACAAGTACCCCATCACGGATATTGTGTTTGACGGCGACGCCATGCCGTATTTCGAAGGGAAGAAGCCGCAGCTTATCGAGGCTTTCAGAAGAAACGAAGTGTACGTTCGTGGAAACTCGCGTACTGGCTGCCCCTTGGTCGTGGTACGTGCCAAGGAGCATTTCCGCCTGAACTGTCCGGACGGCGACTACGAAAAGCTCATCATCATGAACTTCGAGTGGCAGAACCTCGCCATGCAAGAGTTCAAGAAAGGCGTGGACCAGGCCCATGTGCTTTTCGACTTGACCGGTTTCACGCTCAAGAACGCCGACTTCCACGCCGTCAAAATGGCAGTCAAGCTCTTCCAGCGAATCTACCCCGACTGTGTGGAAAAGGTGTATATCCACAAGGCCCCCAAGATTTTCAGCGTCATGTGGAACATCATCGTCAAGTGGATGAGGCCCCACTTGAGGGAGAAGCTTGTCTTCACCCACACCTACGAGGAGTTGAGGAAGTACATCGAGTCGAAGTACATTCCCAAGTCCTTGGGCGGCAAGGATAAGCACATTCCCACGTACATTGAGCCCACCGAGTTCAATTCGAGAAAGAAGGACCCCGATGCGTTGCTAGGGAACCTCTTGAGACAGCGAGACGAATTGACCATCAAGTTCATCGAGGCCACCATCAAGTGGATCGAATCCACCACACCAGAAGAGTCCAAGGGCTACCTCGACGAGAAAATCCGTCTCTCGAAGGCCAGAGCACAGAACTACGTCTTCTTGGACCCCTACCTCAGAATGAGAGGACCCCATGACAGAAACGGAGAAATCCTCAGCATCAGCTACTAATCTTTTTTTTTTGGCCGCTGCCGTCACCGCTGGCCGGGGCTGCAGCAGTCTTGTGTTGTACTACTAGAACCTTTGGGATACAGTGAGGGGGGACTCTAGACCACACGATCAACCATGCTTATGCGATCTGTTCGCTTCGGCATAATGATCGCCAGGAGCTTTCAGAGTTGGTCGCGTAGTCCTTGACGAGGAGACAAGCGATGTAATTAACATTGTACAAATAATGAACAATCGGACGATTATCCAATTGTGTGCGTAGGTGCTCTCATTACTTTTCATTGATAGAGATCAGCGTGCACTACATAGCTATTGTGGAAGTGTGCACAGCGCTATAGTGGCTTCACTTTTGCCCAAAATGGCATCCGTCGCCAAGCACATGAAATAATACCAATATGTAGACCAATCAAGTCCGACTTATCTCTGTTGCAGCCACCCAGCAGACGGCTCGAGGCACATCCGAGGCATCTCGAGACAGGATAGTCTAGAGACTAGCTAGGCTTTAGTGAAAATCCAGGCATCGTCGGGTGCAAATCGAGATCAGACGGTGGCTGGCTAATATCCGGCCGAATTCATCCGAAGGAGGCGTCTGGCCTTACAAGCCTTCGTCGTTGAACTTGAGTCTGTAGGGCATTTTCTGCTCGTAGTTCCCCAAATTTTCAACGGCGTTTTCTTCAAACAGCATCCTGCTATGAGACATGAACTCCACCGCTCCACCGGCCTCGCCAAACGGCGTGGTACAAGCGACCCAGCGTACAGCTTTTATAGGTGTCGTTCTCTTCTTTAGTGTGTGGTTCTCTTCGTATGCGATAACCACAGCCTGGGAGATGAAGGTTGCCTCTTTATGTTGCGCATGGAGCTTCAGGCCTTGGATCAACATTTTCACAAAATCCTCGAAAGAAATCTCGTAGTGGAAGTAGACATTCAAGAGGAGCTCCTCAAAGTCGTCCACGAGCAACACCCACTTCAGCGTTGTGTCCTGTGCTTGGGATTCCACCTTTCTGGTCTGGCCTGTCATACCGGAAAACCAGTAGATCAACGCCTTGGCTCTGTTTTCAGGGGTGCTGTCGTCGAACTCCTCGTCCAATTGGCTGAAGTTGTCGGTGGTGATGGTCTTGTCGAATGGCTTCTTGCCCTTGAGCGATTCGTCGATTCCGTTCTTGATTCTCTCGCTGAGCACGTCATCGGCCTCCTTTTTGATTTTGTCGAAATCCTGAACCTCCAGCTTGACCTTCTCGTCGCCTTCACTGACCAACTTCCACAAGTAAGGGTAAGCGTAGTGGAGGTCCATGAAGAGGTTGTTTTTCCAGAGCGAGTAGTTTTCGGGTCCAACGAGCTTGGGCTGGACCTCCTTGAGGCCTTCCTCGTGTAATTTTTGAGTATCCATGACGAAAAAGGGCTGATGGGGTGAATTGATTCGTATGGAGATTTCCAAAATTTAGATAGTACTGTGTGGAGTGCGTAGAGAGCATGGGGTCTCGCCAATGGCGAATGAATAATCCCCAGACGAGGACGGTTTTTGAGAAAATAACATCACTCAGGAGAATACTCAGATAAATGAATCGTTTCCAGAACTTTTCTAATAAAATGGTCTCGATCACGGCAACTTTCACTGCCGGTTGACACCGGTGTAGTGTATACAACGCTTTGGCAGCAACGGTGCTGCACAGAGAAGTCTGGGGTCGAGGTCGCGGAAAATGGCTGCAAATGCGACAATGTCTGACGAGCCTACTACCATTCTACAAGTTACTTCATGCGGCATGATTTATAAAACAACTAAAAAGAACTAAAACTCAACTCGAAATCAATTTTGCTTGGTGTCGGCACCTACAAAAGAGCCATGGCAAGACCGGCCAAAACGGCCTTGACTCCAAAGGAAGCAGCCTCACCGGCATTGTCAAACGAAGAAACAACCGGAGCTCCAGAAGCAGCTGGAGCAGCAGAGCTGGAAGCAACCTCCTCCTCGGCCTCGTGCAAAGAAAGGAATTCTCCATCATCATCAGAAGAGTACAAGTCCTCAGCATCAGAGTCATCAGCACCTCCATAGGAGGTCTCACCAGTAGGACGAGCACCTTGTCCAGTGTAGGTAAGGTAGGTTCTCTCACGGGTGGAGTCACTTCCAGTGATGGTTTTCAAAGTGGTGGCAATGTCCTCAACACCAGCACCCTGGAAAGTCACAGTGAAGATAGAATCGTCTGAGTAGGTGTAGGTTCTGGCTTCACCATTGGTTTCAGCAGCTTCTTGAGAAGTGCTCTGGTAAGCAGCTGGAGCAACGCTTCCAGAAGGAGACTCGTCGTCAGAGTCACTGTCTGGGTCATTGTCGGTGTTGTTTCCATCGTCATCGGCAGAAACAGAGGTGCCACTAGGCCACTCAAGGAAAACACCCTCGTCGTCAGAAGACCACAAGTCCTCCTCGTCTGAGTCCAGCTCGTTACCGTGGTCCAAGGTAGAAGCACCTGTAGGACGAGGACCCTCGCCAATCCAGGTGATGAAGGTTCTGGTACGGGTGGAGTCGGACTCGGTGATGGTGTTGGTCTTGGTAGCAATGCTGCTGACCTCGTCACCAGAGAAGGTAACAGTGAAGACCTTACCGTCGTCAGAGTAGACGTAAGACTGGGTTTCCTCGGCCATGGCAGGCACTGCAATAAGAGCGAGAACAGCTGGAGCGAAGATCATGATGATGTTTGATTTATGTGATGAAGAGAGAGAAATGGGAGAAATGGTCGGATATTTATAATTTTTTCCAATGGCGGTGTGGATCCAACAGCGTGAGCTCGGACGCCGCCGCTGTCCCATGTATACTGTTTGCTCCGGTTTAGCCAGTTTTGCATCCATTGTTTTCTTGTCACTCGGAATACGGGTTTAATCAAGTCTTCTGCGAGGTTGCAAATGGCTCCACTATTGTTGATGCCGTTCTCATTGACGTTTTGATCTACCTAGGCTCACCAAAAATCGCCCAAATCACGAAAGTCATAATCTATTCTTTGATTTTTCTTACTATTACGCAAAGCTTCTAGCGAGGTTCTCTGGCAGCAAAGCCCCTGAGGACCCTTGTCAAACTGTGTACGGCTGTGGCAGTCGAGTTAAGACACAGTGCATCCCCAAACCTTGCTATGCCTCCTTCAGGCAGCCTAATGAGGCTCAAGGACCAAATATGTCTATTTTTGTCACGGCCGCTTACAAAAGCAGAATTTGAGGCGTTTGGGCAACTGGTCGTGTGACGCTTTGCTCGCAACCACACCTGGACCGGGATCGGAGAGTTGTGGAGCAACAGCAAGGAATGGGTTATGATGGTCTGGGGAAGGGTCTGGACCACGTCTTGGTGTTCTTGTTTTGTGATGCCTCTATAAGTGTCTATATGTGTGGAAGCCTTTAAGCTTTGTTGTGCAGCAATAGATCAGGACATCGATTTTTCTTTCGAGCCTCTGTAACTTTTATCTTCTTTCCCGAGACACTCAGTGATTTCAACGCTTTTGCCGGTCTAGTCTAGATTCGACCACAGAAGGCATTTGATTAAGTGCCGCTACACATGGCTGCAAAAGGGTTAAAGTGTTTTGGGGTGCGCTATGGAGGTGTTGATATTCTATTTTAAGCACTCGCCGGTGTTTTATTTTGCTTGAAGAGCGGCTGGGTCGGTGGTATGTACGAAATGTGAAGGCTATGGTGGTCATAAGTCCGAAAACCGTTGATATCAGAACACCTTTGAATGCGAGTGGTATCTCCGGGTATGCTGTCTATTTATAGCAAAGCGCTTCAACCGTTATCGCTTCGCCAGATCAAGTTCGAAAATCCTGATCTCTGTGTGATTTGATGATGAGCTTAGGTCAACTGCTTTTAGGCTAAGCATTCTCGGATTTCGGAATTACGGTACCTTTTAGACAGTGCGTTTGACCAGAGAGGTGCAGCCTTCGTCATAGGAGACATGCGCTGAAAATGAACAGTTGACAGCTCAAATGGTTATTGGTGAGTTCAATGTACTTAATTTAATCAAAATGTGATTATCAGGAGAGATGCTGAGCGGTGGGGCATAGATGGATTCCTGACTCCGATTATCACCATTAGTCTAATCTGACCAATCCAACCAACTGGATAAGCCAAGGGACCAACGTCCGCAGAGCTTGAAATTAAGTATTGTAAACAACTGTTTTGGGTATCTCCATTGGAAACTCTTTGTTTTCCTTCCCAAGGCTTACTGTCATAATCAGCATCTCAACATCCCTTGGGTGCCAGCAACGAAGTCAAAAAAACAAAAAAAAGATGTGATCTCTTCCTGATATCCAGAAATATTCACTTTTCACAAGAAGTCAGCCAGCTCAAGCAATCCATCTATTTCGTCTTGTAGAAGTGCCTTTCTTGCTCTCCTTACCTCGGCTAATTGTAACCAGCCAATCAGCAAAAAACTCCCTCAAAACATCCCACATCAAATACATGTCTCCGTGACTGCTCGTTTCTGTAACCCTGCTGGACATGCCATGCGTGGTTTGGTGCCCAGATGCTAGCTATCTCCGGTGTTGGGCATTAACGTTCGGAGCCACAAAGGTCCAAAGTAGATACATTTACGTAGACACATTTACGTGGAACACAAGAAGATAGACCTTACAGAACAAACAGGCTTGGCACCATTGAAACATGGATTCGTACATAAAAAACAAACAAACGGTCTCACAAGAGAGCCAAGGCAACTGCTGCGAACAACGCTCCAAGACCGTTGCTAAGAGCAGCGCCGTTGTTTCCAGATGTCTCAAAACTGGAAACGGTGACTCCTGACCCTGATGTTTCAGATCCTGAAGCACCCGATGTTTCAGATCCTGAAGCACCCGATGTCTCAGATCCTGAAGCACCCGATGTCTCAGATCCCGAACCAGAGGCTGAAGTTCCTGAGCCCAGTGGAGAAGCCAGGGCTCCGGAGTCGCTTGCAGAGGCTCCAGACGAGGCTTCACTGCTTGCCGAACCAGCCTCGTCGTCCTCGTGCATGTCAATGAAAATTCCATCGTCATCAGACGAGTACAAGTCTTCGGCATCCAGCTCCGGGTCGCTCTCATCCGTATCGTTCAAAGAAGCTTCCCCTGTAGGGCGGGCCCCTTCACCCGTGTAGGTGAGAAAAGTCCTCACTCTGGTTGAAGAATCTTTAGCAATGGTGGTCGTTGTAGTCGCCAAGTCCTCGACATTGGACCCAGAAAAAACCACAGTAAAGAGACGATCGTCCGAATATTCGTAAGTTCTGGCGTCTTCGCCAAGGACTGGCGTGCCAAGAAGTGCAAAAATGGGAAGAAACAACATTGGTTATGGAGCTCGAGGGCTCCTTGCTTGCCTCTTTTATGGAGTTGGGCGTGAGGGGAACCCCTGAATGCCTGACAATGATCGAGAAGCTTCAGGGGTTTTGCTTATAATTCCGTCAGAATTAATTGGCAGAGGAGGATATTTCCATGAACCAAAGCTTTCAGGTTGCTAGAGCAGGCCTTTTGCAACCATGTCTGGCTCGGATTTACCACTCAACGCAGCCGCGTGGCTTGCATCATGACGTTATGCCATGTACTTTAGCGTGACAAAGAGGGTACCACTCCATTCACGGCAGCAGCTCATCGAGCTCATTGGAAAATGTTACACAAAGCAGAACAAGCCTTCTCAACGCTGGACCCTGGAAAAGAACCGTGCAACGAAGTATGTAGGTGGACTTGCTGGGTGCGCTGTGATTGGCCCAGCATGTGAATTCCGGGGTAAGAAAGTCACAGCGGAAGATCCCGAAGATCACGGCAATTGGTTGCTCAAGAGCGGAGATGAAATGCTCATTGGAAAACAAAAGCTTTTTGGGTCCCCTGTCAGTGGCTTGTCTCCATCACAGGGCTACTGGCCTATATTGAGAGAGTCAACAATGCGGGAAAAAGAATGAGAAACAAATTTTTTCACGCATGGCGTGCGGCGTGCGGCGTTCCATTCTGAGCCATGCGCTTCTAAAACATGAGCCGCTGAGCGCAAATTCCACCGACAATAGCACTTTATCGAAGCTGGGGTTATGCTGCCTCGAGCACCGAAGAGGAAGTTTTTCGGAAATTTGCTCATCTTATGCAATTGAGCCTACAGAATTTTTTTTACGGCCACGCGGCGGCGCATGCAATTAAACAGCATATATTAAGATTTTTTTTTTTTCGCAGCCAGTCACTGCCGCTTTCGGTTTAGAACAAACCAGCAAGGAGAAGAGCAGCACCAGCAGCGCCAAAAGCACCAGCCTTGACGGCGCCGTTGTCGGAGGAGGTAGTAGCTCCGGTGCCAGTGGCGGTGCCAGTGGTGGTGCCAGAGGTGCTTCCAGTGCCGGTGGTTGTAGTGTTAGAGCCGTTGGAAACGTTGGAGCCGGCGTGAGCGTGAGAGTGGCCGTTGGAGTCTGGCACGAATTGCACCTCGGAAGAAGCAGAGTCGAAGCAGAACGTAGCAGTGCCGTGGGCGTGGCAGCCAGAGTAGCTCAGCTGGGCGTCACCAGTAGCAGAAGGAGCTGGGGTGATGGAGCCGTGGTTTCCGTCAGCGTCGTTGCAGAACAAGTCGGAGCCGTGGTAGTGGCAGCCGGTGATCTCGTCGTCGTCGCCAGAACCAGAGCCGTGGGAATGGTCGTGGTCGTCTTCATCGTGATCGTGATCATGGTCATCGTGATCGTGGTCATGGTCGTGAGCGGCAGCAGAGCCCAGAGCCTCAGAACCAGTGGCAGTCTCAGCTACAAACTGAACCTCGTCGCTTCCAACCATACAGAAGGTGTCGGTGCCGTGGGCGTGACACGAGGTGTACGACGAAGGGGCATCTGCGGTGGCGGATGGAGCTGGAGTCACCAAACCGTGGTTTCCATCCTCGTCGTTGCAAAAGTAGTCGGAGCCGTGGAAATGGCAGCCAGTGACGGAGGCAGCGGCAGAAACACCAGAAAAGAGGGCAATTTGTCTGAACAACATGGAGCGAGGGTTAGGGGAAATTTGGCAATGCGTGCAGAGTCGCCAGTATTTATCAGCACCTCTGGATTTTCCATTAATTAGCGCCAAGGCCTCCCTAAGCCGCCCTAACCACCATGGTCCCGCCGTTGCAGCCATTTATGCCTAGGCGAGCGGCTTGAGGTCCTGATCTGCAAAGCCTCTGCACGGCTGCGCTGCATGCCATCTTTGCGTCACCGACGATTGCATGTATGCAGTATCATCGTCAGTAGCGCCAGCCTCTGCACGATAGGCGCGGCCACAAGATCGAAGATCCACCCGCATCTCCGTGCCTCGAGGTCGCTTCCCTTTCTCCAGGGTGCTCTGCACACCGCTTCAAGCCTACTATGCCAGGCCCACTATGCCAGGCTCGCGGGGAGTCCCCCTAATGTAGCGCATGCGGCGCACAAGCAGCCACCTGTTCGTCGAAGCTTGGCACTCCATTGTCGTGGCAGAAATAACACCCCGGTGGTTGCAAAAAAAGTCTTGGCATGCCATCTCACGGCAGCACTTATAGAGCCCGCAACGGTTGCAAACTCTTCTTCTCAACCACGTTTTTTTCTGATGCTCTGGAAGTCCTTGTATGCCATTGCTGCCCTAGTGGCCACTGCTCAAGCCGACTCCATCACTGGATGCCACGCCCACGGTTCTGACTACTTCTGTATCAACACCGACGGCGATGAAGGCCAGGTGCTGCCTGCTCCTACAGGCTCAGGCCCCAGCTCCTACACTTCCTGCCATGCTCACGGCGCTGACACTTATTGCATGGACGGCTCCTCCGAGGTGTTGTTCGCTGTTGAAGGTGGCAGCGCTGCCAGCAGTGCCAGCAGTGCCAGCAGTGTGGATGCCCAAACCACCGCTGTGACAGGCTGTCATAATCACGGCGACGACCTTTTCTGTATCGACGGTGCCGGCAACGAGGGTGTCATTACGCCTGCTCCATCTGGATCTGCTGCTCCTGAATCCTTCACTGGCTGCCACGCTCACGCAACTGAAACTTTCTGTTTGGACAGCTCTGGAAACGAGTTCCAGTTTGTCGCCGAGGAGGCTTCCAGCGGTGACGGTGGCGAGGACGATGAGGAAATGGACTGCCACTACCACGCCGGTGTGCCCCACTGTGTGCCCAAGAGCGGCAGCTCCTCCCACTCTCACGAGGCCACCTCCTGTGACGTTCCTGACAACGAATACAACATTCCCTTGAGAATCGGTCTCATCTTTGCCATTTTGGCCGGTGACTTCATTGGTGTCTACGCTCCGCTCATTGTCAAGAGATGGTTCTCCGACCACATGGACGGCATTCTTGTCACCTTGTTCAGACAGTTTGGTACCGGTGTGGTTCTCTCCACCGCCCTTGTGCACTTGTTGACTCACGCCCAGATGTTGTTTGAGAGTGACTGTTTGCACACTGATTACGAGGCCACCGCCACGTCCATCGCCATGGCCGGTATCTTCATTGCCTTCTGCATTGAGTTCTTCTTGGGCAGATGGTTGCAGTCCAGAATCAACACTCTCAAGGCTGCTAGCGGTATCGCTGGCTCCGAGGAGGAGGGCAGATCTTCTGACGACGAAAAGGACAAGATCAACGGTAAATCCCTGAACGACGACCACGACCACGACCACGAGGAGCACGGCCATCACCACCTTGACGCTGTGGCCAAGCAGGACAAGGTTGCTGTGGGTCTCTTGGAGGCTGGTATCGTTTTCCACTCGGTTCTTATTGGTATCACGTTGGTGGTCAACCCAGACGACAACGGATCTTTCATCACTCTTTTCATTGTCATTTTGTTCCACCAGATCTTCGAGGGTGTTGCGTTGGGTACCAGAATCGCCGAGTTGAACACAATCTCCATCTGGACCAAGCTCGCCATGGGCGCTGGTTTCGCCGTCACCACCCCTGTGGGTATGGCCATTGGTATCGGTGTGTTGAACCAGTTTAACGGTAACGACCCAGACACCATTGTTGCTTTGGGAACCTTGAACTCCTTGTCCGCCGGTGTTCTTTTGTGGGTCGGTCTCATTGAGATGTTGAACCACGACTGGCTTCTGGGTGGACTTATGAAGGCCAGATGGTTCAAGGTTGCCGTTGGCATGTTCGGTTTGGTGGCCGGTATGGCCTTGATGAGTTTCCTCGGTAAGTGGGCATAAGCTAATTATTAATATTTTAGAGATATATGAAATACTATTTCGTGAACTAGGTTGTAGGCTGCTCTCCTACATGGCCAAATTGCTCCAGCCTTGATGACTTCACCGTTTTCATTCGCCTCGTCTAAATTGAAAATTTTTTTCGTCATCGAGCCGCTAAGCCTCTATAGCTTTACTCCTCGTGCATGTCGTTTGTGGCTTGGGAACAAAGCACATACTTATCATGCTTTTGCACAGGCTTGCCTCTCGTTTTGTGCCAGGGCCCCTCCAAAGCCTAACCACTATACCAGACCATGGTTAAAAACTTCATTATAAAAGAAGCTTCCCCCTGGCCAAGGCGCTATCTTAACAGTGCCAAATAAACTCAGCAGATTTGGTAGCAGTTTGAAGCGACTTTTTTCAGGTCAAGCTTGCATGGCCACGCTTAAAGGATGCTGCCGAAGAAATCCAAGAAAACCAAGCGACCCTAAAGTCGAGTAATGCTAAGAAATGTGCTAATTACAATAAACCGCGCTGTTTGTGTAACATGTTGAAAAACTTTGGGAACAATGACTCCCGGCTCGCATAACAACGAGCAAATTACCTCTGGAAATTCTAAGGGGTTCTGGAAAAGCTCAACCTGAGATTGGTCTAGATGAGGTCTCGGTGTCCGATTTCGGAATCTTGGGAACCATTTTTGTGCCACTATCGAGAAAAGGTTGGTTGCCATTCCGATTGGAAATCGACGGTGACGAAGTATGGCGAATTTTTGGAAGTGGCGGCAAAAAGCTGGGCAACTAGGTTATTACTGGTGGGGAAAGTAGTCTATCGCGCAATTGGCCTCTATCTCACCTAGTGATAATACAAGCCACCAACGGGCAATGGTCGTAGAAATAGGCACGCCATAACCGGATCGTCGTCAAATCACGTCAATCCAAATTTCATAGAAATTGCAGCCGTTTCTGATTTTTGGCAGGGCTTTCCATTTTTCAGTTTCTAATCACCGCGCACTATCGCAGTACGTTGTCGAATTGCAGCTGCGAACTGGAGGCGAACTGAGGACTCCAACAATCGACAAAAATCGGAAACCTTGTAAATTCAATAAAACCCTGGACAAGCGCCCAGAACCAGGCAACTCGATTTACGAGCGGGGCACTTGGCGCTTTGATGGAAGAGAACAAATGGTGGCAAAATTCCATTTACGTAGGCGGCAAGCGATATAATCTACCCCGGTGGCTGCTAAATCTTCTGATCTTCGCATCCTGGTACTTTGAAAGTCTACGATTAGGTGACATGGACCCTGAATGTCAGCGTCAGATCACAATACACAATCGCAAAAAGGGCCCTTCAGTGAACGGCATCACCCGTTTTTGGCGGATACGAGAAGGCCTTCACTATGGAGCCGTTCGGGTCGTTGGCATCACCTCCGCTTGTCCTTGGACGTTGGTGCAGCTTCATCTGCCAAGCTGTGATCCAAACAACATCACCAACGACTCCACCATGGAAATGCATTTCCCAGCTGCATCCACGTACGGCTCAAGGTTGGAAATTTTGTGGCCTCCATGGTATCTTTGCCTATGCGGCGCTGTGGTAGTGCCAAGGCCCTGGCCAATTGGACCCTGGCGAAAATGCACACTGAGGCTGTGAGCGTCGCCATTAGGACCCTCTCAATCCGCAATGCCCAAGCCAATGTGTCACAGGCCCTTCGCCGCAAACTCGACGTCTTGCTATGTGTCTGAACACAATAGAGCGGGCCCAGTGGGGCAGAGATGAGTCGCACTGAGTCAGGCGATGGAGGTGGAGAGAAGGGGAGTCATAGTACGACCCAGACCACTGAGAGTGAAGAAGAGAAAAAAAAACTCAAATTCAGCAGAACGTTCTTTGCTGCCCCGCCAAGGCATATCTGAAACGTCAGCCCAAGGCGGAAAAAAAATTGTGTTTTCAGATCCCGCGGAGCACCGGCTACCAAGTCCTGTCCAATGATCTTGGCCACATTGCCAGGCTACTGATTCCATGCATGGCGTGTGGGAGGCTTGTGGCATCATTCCGGACCGATTCCGGGGATCGTAATCCCGGGCACTCCGACTGCTATCGGGATGAGATTTAGAAAAATCAGCCTTTTGTAAGTCACAGTCGCCGATAACGGGCGCCTTGCGTCTGGTGTCTTGGACGCCCAAATAGCCCAGAAACCAACCTTGATAAGCTCTCAAGCCGAGGACGTTGGTAGACCACAATACGAGGATGCGGCGTTTCGCAGACGACCCAGAGGTTGAACACCATTGCGTTTTATCGCAGCGTGAGGCCCACATCTGTGGACCTCCTCCTTCGTGCCTTTGTCCACACGGGGCCCTTTCTCCAGAGAAGGCAATCATGGGGGGAAATCGCTCATTTGCAACAAGGAACGAGCCTGAGATTGCGTTTCGTTTATGCCCCTCTGGCTTGGCTTGCATGGTCCCGCGAAGGTGGTGCACTGCTAATGGCTGCAAAATCGGCCTGATAGCCTGCCCTAGGCGAATTCAGGAAAACAAGAAGCACAGCTCAAAACGCCAGATTGCCGTGAGATACTCCACTGTGCTCTTAGCCCCGGAAATTTTGTGAAACCGCGTTGGTGGGTGCCCCTCCTGCTACCGCCAAGACCTTCCAGCTGATAAGACTCCATTGGAGCCGTACGGTGGAGCCGCTTATCAATACCGCTACAAGAAAAGTGACGACTCAACAATGCAAGCCAGCGGTGCAGCGGACGAGGTTTAGAAAGATACTGGTGGGTGAAACAGCCAAACGCACCAGAGCCAAACCTCCCACGATCCAGAGCAGCGCAGTGCGTCAGGTTTAAATAACTCTGGAATTTCGCCAGGGAGGCCCTGCCAGCCGTGTGGCACGCATGCACATGCATTTGGCAGCTGGGGAGAAAACCCGCCTTGTCACATAGTGCTTGCAAAACACCAAGAAATATGGGGTCTTGGTTCGGGCCGACAAGAGCGCACGGCACCACCGTGAGCCACAGAGCTTCGCTACAAAGCTATCGAAGTGGAGGAGAGTTCTTGGTATTTGATTTTGCCCAGCGGCTTATGGCAGGAGACATAAATACACGATGCCCTGGCATGCTGCAAAACTACTTTCCTAATCATGAGCACCCAACCACAGCCTGAGCAGGAGAAGGTCGCTCCGGTCTTGTCCAACATTGTGAGTGCTGGTAGCCATGGTGAGATTGCAGCTCACGAGGTTGATGTTGACCAGGCGCAAGACGCCGCTATTGAGGATGTTGCTTCCAGTCTTTCTGCCGAGCAGAAGTTCTATATCTTGAAGCGTCTTCACTTCGAGGGCTTGGAGACCCTTGAGAAGTTGCCTATTGCGGCGACGTTCATGTTGGAGAAGATTGCTTCCATGCTGGTGGAGGAGGCCTTGGAAGTGTTGAAGCTTTACTTGAAGGAGCACGACGAGGATGTGAATATTCCCACTGACGAGTATGACTTTATCGAGAAGCTCTACAACCTTGCGCCTGATTACCTTGCAAACCCTGACTTTGTCGCTAAAGATTCTACCCTGGACCTCGACGAAAAGAAGGTTAACGTTACAACAAAGGAGAAGGAATCGACTTCAGACTGTGAAACCACTTCCACCGATGAGGAGGCCAACGTGTTTGAAATCCACGACTGGAACTTGCAGATTCGTACCGAGGCTGTCATGATCGCCTACCACTCCCCTTACCCTGAGGTCAGATCCGTCACCAACCCCTACGATGACTTCCACCTTCCAGTGGAGACATTCAGAGTGTACTTTTTGGGTATCATCTGGACAGCCCTTGGTGCCTTTGTCAACCAGTTTTTCGCTGAAAGACAGCCAGGTATTTCTTTGAGAGCCTCTGTCGTCCAACTTTTACTTTATCCCTCTGGTATGTTGATGGCCCGTGTGCTTCCTCACAAGACTCTCAGATTCTGGAAGTGGTCAATCAACTTGAACCCAGGTCCTTGGAACTACAAGGAACAGATGTTGGCCACGATTTTCTTCTCCGTCTCCGCTGGTACCCCCTATGTCTCTTTCAACATTCACGTCCAGAGACTTTCTCACTACTACAACAACCAGTGGGCTGACTGGGGCTACCAGATTTTGCTTATTCTTGCTACAAATTTCATGGGTTTCGGATTCGCTGGTATTATCAGAAAATTTGCCGTCTACCCGGTCAGAGCTATGTGGCCAACCATCTTGCCCACGCTTGCCTTGAACAGAGCTTTGTTGATGCCCGAGAAGAAGTCGAATATTAACGGGTGGACACTCTCGAGATACAAATTCTTCTTCATCTTTTTCCTTGCCTCGTTCTTCTACTTCTGGTTCCCCAACTACCTTTTCGAGGCTTTGTCTTACTTCAACTGGTTGAGTTGGATTGCACCAGAGAACTTCACCTTGAACTTGGTTACTGGTTTTATCTCAGGTCTTGGAATGAACCCTCTTCCTACTTTCGACTGGAACATCATCAACTGGAACCTTGCTTTGACCATTCCTTTCTATTCACAGATCAACCAGTACATTGGAACCCTCCTTGGTTTCTTCATTATCATTGCCATGTACTACACAAACTTCCACTGGACTGCCTATCTTCCAATTAACACTTCTACTTTGTACAACAACAAAGGCTTCCGTTACGAGGTTGAGGATGTTGTCAATGAAAGGTCTTTGTTCGTGAAGGAGAAATATGAGGAGATTGGACCACCATTCTACTCTGCTGCCAACTTGCTTGTGTACGGGGCTTTCATTTCTTTGTACCCATTTGCTTTCATTTACGAAGTGACTTTGAACTACAAGCCCATGTGGCATGCTTTAAAGCACTTGGGAGGCTCTTTCAAGAACTTCAGAAAGTCCACTTTCGAAGGATTCAGTGACCCACACACTATCATGATGAAAAAGTACGGGGAAGTCGCCGACTGGGTGTTCCTCCTTGTGTTGGTTGTTTCCATTGTTCTTGCCATAATCTGTGTTCAAGTATATCCAGCAGAAACTCCTGTCTGGGGTATTTTCTTTGCCCTCGGCATAAACTTTGTCTTTTTGATTCCGCTCACTGCCATCTACTCCACTACCGGTTTCCAATTCGGTCTTAACGTTTTGGTCCAGATTATTGTTGGTTACGCTATTCCAGGTAACGGTCTTGCCTTGAACTTCATTAAAGCTTTGGGTTTCAACATCAACGGTCAAGCACAAAACTATATCACCGATCAAAAGATGGGTCACTACGTGAAGATCCCACCAAGAGCTCTTTTCCGTTGTCAGATGCTCTCTGTTTTCATCTCATCCTTCATATCTTTGGCTGTCATGAACTTTATGATTGACAACGTCGAAAACTATTGTACTCCTGAGAGCAGACAGAAATTCTTGTGTCCACAGTCGAATGTCTTCTTCTCAGCTTCGGTGTTGTGGGGTGTCATTGGTCCAAGAAGAGTGTTCGGTGGTCTCTACCCAATTTTGCAATGGTGTTTCTTGCTTGGAGCTCTTCTTGCTATTCCTTGTATCTTATTTAAGAAGTACGCTCCTAAGAAGTTAACCAAATACTTCCAGCCATCTTTGATCATTGGGGGAATGTTGATCTACGCCCCATACAACTTATCATACTACACTTCTGGTGTGTACGCCTCTATCGCATTTATGCTTATTATCAGAAAGAGGTATCAGGCGTGGTGGGAGAAATATAACTATGTGTTGTCTGGTGCTTTGGACGCGGGCGTTGCATTCAGCAGTATCATCATCTTCTTCGCAGTTCAGTATGATGAAAAGGACATCAATTGGTGGGGCAACACCGTCTCCTATCAAGGAATTGAAGGTGGCGCAGGACAGCAAACCTTGTACAATGCTACAGAACATGCTCCAGAAGGCTACTTTGGCCCTCGTGTCGGTAGTTTCCCATAATATTCAAGCATATGTGTGTTAATATAATTTGATGTTGCAGCCATCGAGTAGAGACATGGTCAAATGGGTATTCTTTTTTGGATCTCCTTCTTCAGCAAATGAGCCGATGTTGGAGAAGTTCTGCAAAAGCCTCACGGTAACATAGGATGCCTCGGTCAAGGCAAATTGCTGACCCAAGCAAATACGTGGACCACCATTGAAAGGAAGGAAGCCCCATCCGACTTTCTTGAGATCAGGCTCACCCCACCTTTCTGGTCTCCAAACATTAGCATCCTTTCCGTAGATTTCTGGGTTCCTGTGAGTTGCGTAGACGTTGTACACAACAACAGAGCCCTTTGGAACAAACACCGGCTCTGTTCTGTTTGGTCCGCCACCTCTTGGCAAAGTAGTGTCACGAGTAGCCAATCTGGAGTTTTGAGGAACAGAAGGATACATTCTGAGAGTCTCATTGAGAACCCATTTGAGATACTCGAGCTTCTTGAGAGACTCAAAGGTCATTCTGCTCAAGTCCGCATCATCACCTTCACCGAATGCCTGGACTACTTCCTCACGAAGCTTCATAAACACTTCTGGATTTCTGGCAAGCTCAAAGAATACGAACGACAAAAGACCAGCAGTTGTATCTCTGGCTGCGACGAGAATGTTCAAGCACTGATCTCTCAAAACCTTAGGGTCTCTGGTCTGCTTGACTAACTCATACAAAAACACGTATCCACCCTCGGAGTGTTTCTCAACCTCCTCTGGAGAAGCAGCAAGAGCCTTTTCAACATAGTAGTCAGCGAATTTGTGCACGATCTTGTTGCTCTCCTTGAACTCTTTCGTGTTGAGGAGGAAGTAAAAGTTTTGGAGACCCATTCTCATAAGGAGGTGCGCCTGAGAGGTATTGAAAGCCTTGGGGAACAGCTCCATCTCAGCAGGGCCAGGGAGATCAGCATAATCTGCAATATCATCACGAAGTGAGGCACAGGATTCACCAAACAAGAATTGAGTTCCAGAGTCGATTGTCAATTTGAAGAAGAGTGTCTGAAGATCAAATCTGTTCCCGTTTGTAGCCTTTGCCCGACGAATTACCTGCTGAACGTGTGGCTCCAACATCATAACATGAGAGACCTGCTCTCTTGCAAACTGAGGTCTGAGCATAGCCCTAGAGTGCTTCCAACCGGGACCATCCAATGTGAAGATTCCGTCACCAAGAACAACCCAGAACTGCTTGTGACGAAGTCCCAAAGAAAAGTCGTTGAACTGAGTTCCCAAAACGGCTTTGATGTTCTCTGGATCACGGGTGCAAATTCTCCTAGTACCAGTGGCACGCAAGGAGAATGTATCAGCCTTCATTTTGTTGTACAATTCGAGAAAAAGATTAGGGAGTTCCCCATTCTTACGTCT
The DNA here is from genome assembly GCF_002926085.2 of Candidozyma duobushaemuli. Taxonomy (NCBI): domain Eukaryota; kingdom Fungi; phylum Ascomycota; class Pichiomycetes; order Serinales; family Metschnikowiaceae; genus Candidozyma; species Candidozyma duobushaemuli. The sequence goes on from NW_020289895.1 coordinate 3,273,625, forward strand.
CCGTAAAACCTCACGAGTAAACCAGAACCCAAAGGTGTGGTCATTGAAGTGTGGTGCAGATGAAGCACCCAGCTTATAGTACCGAACGTAGTAACTGAGAGCCGAAATAACGCTATAGGCCACCACGACGATGGGAAACCAGGCCCACCATGGAATATTTTCGTAGTTGAGAAGTACCATAAAGAATAGTTGTTGATTATCAGATATCGGCTGAACAGTCCCCTTATATGCGGAGCGGGACTTCTCTTCACAATGGCCGATCATTGTTTACAACATGTGCTCGGCATCGTAGATGTTTCTCCGACAGCTACGTACTTCGGAGTTAAAAGTTCTACGATTTGCTACGTTTTGGATGCTCTATACCTTTTCAGACTATGGATAATCACCAATTTCGTCTCAAGGTTTTATTTTTCACAGTACCGACTGGAATCAACTTTCGCAGCGAAAGCGGGGATGTGGGGAAACCACCATGGGTCTCGTTTTCTCGCTTATAAAAGAATGGAGTTTACACAGTTTAATTCCGAGTGGATGATGGTACTCCTCTTGCTTGTATTTATTGCTACTGCAAGGATTGGGCTGGATTTAAGATTATCTCCGCCTCTAATCTCTGTATGCGGCTTAGCCGGTCTGCCAAAGGAGACACAATCTTGACGCTCCGCCAATATAATAAATGCATTTCAAAGCTGGATTGGTAGACACTTTGCCAACCTTTTTCACATCATATCATGATCAAAGCGGAAGTCAAGACGTCTGTTGCCTTTATAAATCGTTAAAAATGTCAGTAGTTTCCGAGATGTGGGTCTGCTCCTCCTGACATGGTTTGCCAAATTTTGTCCCACTGTCTGTTCTAGAACTTTGCGCCAGGTGTAATCAGAAAAACGCTCACAATCATGAAGAAAAGCTGCATGTTGCCTCTCCTATACTTGGGCAAGTCATCCTCACGATACATGTTGGAACCAATGGTACTTCCAGCCTGAACAAACATGCTGTACAAGGCGGAACAGACAGAACAAAGTTGATGTAATTGGCATTTCTTGACTCCCAAAAGACCCCGATAGTATGGATGTAAGGAGCCAAAAGCACCATTGTGACCAAAAACCAGGTGACCCACGCATTCTCCATGGTACCTTCCCACCACCTCATAGCTGCCGAGAATGGTTCTGTCATTCCTGAAGATGATAGAAATATATAGCTCCTTTTGCCCACATGCTCAGAAAACCACTTCGCTGCAAGCATGAAGATGATTTGCATGATGTGCAGCCGGATGGTCAACAAATTGGGATCGAAAGCATTGAACCCATGATTTCTCATTGCCAATACCATGTATGGCTTCACTGTCCGCTGCGGAATAAAAGCAAAGAGACCGATGAGGTAGAGGAGCCACCAGTTATAGTCAAAAAGGAAGCGTATAATCATTTTCAAAGACAAGGCTTGCATACCGCCTTTAGAGGGATCGTCTCTGAGAATTCTGTTGACTACGATCTTCTCCTCCCTCTCCGTGAACCACCCTTTGGGATGCAATTAATTTCTCGTCTGAACCGCCGAAGGTACCATCATGTAAAAGACCAGAAACCAATGAGAAAAGTTCCAGCACCTTCTAATATGAAGAGCCATTTCCAGGCGGTCAATCCACCGATGCCTCTCATTCCAAGAGATGCAAGCAAGGAAGTTGCCACTTGGGTCAGAGCTAATGAGGTCCAAAAGTAGGACAATCAAAGCGGAAACTCTCCATATTTGTAGAGGTAAGAAAACCAAAGCACAATGTCTGGAATAAAACCACCTTGAAACATACCGATCAATGCCCTACAAATCAAAAATCCCGTTCGATTATGCATAGCATCACATGCTGATAATAAATCATAAGAAAATTGAATGGAAATAAAGATATCAGGACCGATAACCTTCAAAATTATCTGGGTGGAAGCTCAGCGGCTAAGAAGAACACAAAGTTTATGGTGTTTCCCAAATTGCAATCGTCGGCGTATTCATATCTTCCAATGTGTCAGCAACAGCTTCGTATAAGTTTCCTCTATTGACTTGTAAAGCTGCAAACCAGATACATGCACTGAAGACGACTCGTGAGTCCACCTTTCGCATCATCTTTTTATCTTCCTCTCATTCCATAAGAGGATCGCAGGCTACGCGGCATTCGTACTTACTCTCTTCATAACCTTTTGCGTAAAAAGTGATCTAAAAATGGGTTCTTCAGATCAAGGGTTTCCTTGAAACCTATTTACAGCAGTTCATGGCTGTCAGAGCTTCTCGCCTCCTTCCCTTAAATTTTTAAGTCAGACTCCAATTCTTCGTGAGAGATCCCAGAGTTGATGCTGTGTTGATGCTGAAGTCAGAAGATTCAGCTTTGTCTTTCTTTGCTGTGCTCATTAGTTGATTTGTAGGACAGATATTCTTCGCCTTACTCTTATACGCTTTGAAACTATGGCCTTTTTTTTTCAGCACGCCAGCTTAGCTACATTGTTATCGGATCTCATTCGAGACTTCAGGAACCTAGTAACGCTCGGAATACCAGAAGATATACTACGAAATTAGGAATCTTGAGGGAGATAGTAGTAGCTTTCAACAGCAACTTGGAGGAGGTGATGACGTTTTTAAAAGATTTGATCAAAGAGATGAGCTTTGTCTGCCGCCATTTATAATTTTCAGGAAGTCGGCATCACAGGCTTTGTACCTCGGCTCATGCACCTCTGGAGATATCGCCCCCTCCAGTGTCGCTGAATATCCTTCACATAACACGCAACAAACAGTAAACTACACCCACGATGTCGCAATCTGCCCGAACGCTTATGTTGTATGCGCAATGGGTTAAATCGATCATGTCTCACTTTTCATCCCCCTCAATATTGACCATTCACTTTAAAATCATTAAGTGGGAAACATTTCGGAAAAATCTCTATCTGAAGTTCATACCTTCTTAATGCATCGAAAATGGCTTAAACCTTATTGGCCTCGATGTGCGTTTCAGGCACCTTTTGTATTGTTATAATCTCAACGGCCAAACGACAGAATTTCAGACTTGATGATTTCGTAATTCATTGTTTAAAACAATAAGCACGATCTAGCATCTATTACATCACCTCTATAAAAATCCGAACTACCGACTCTTCTCTTGCTTCATTGACCATGCTTAAAGTAACCAATTGGACGATTCACCTACACAGGCTTGGCTAGTTCATAGTTCTTTTAGACAAAACGAGTGGTTTATTCAAACAATTAGCACATTTTGAGCTCGTTCAATGGATACGGCAAAATCGATCAAAACTTGTGCATACGTCAACCGATTTATCCAATTTTACGATTTTTCATACTTACCCTTCCCAATATCCCTAAGATGGTGGCTAAAAGAGCTGAAGAGTCCATCGCAAAATAGCCCTTTTACAGTGTAATTTTAAATATTTGACAAGAGAAATGTTCGGAGCTTTGAATCAAGTATTGAAACTGATTGCATAGTGTCAATTCATCTAATGCACAAATGTTACTTGTAGGCTACTTGCTTTTAAGTCGACAAAAAGTTGCATTTTCCTTACTTGAATAGTCCTTTGAGAAATTCTGATGTATAGAATTCAGGCTGATATAGTTTATTCCATGCAACATGGACCTTCAAGGCGAAAAATTGATGAATTGGCAAAGTCACACCCGAGGTTCAAATTTCTTACCCGAGAAAATATATCTTCGAATTCAGTAAATAGTTTTGAAAAAAGTCTTTCGACATTTAGGCATCCGAAAGGGTGGGCAACCCAAGCTCCCAAAGTGTTACAGTCTTGGCTAGTGTCGAGAGCCTCACAATCAAACGTCAATTGCACCGCCCCTGTATTTGTAGTTTACCTAGTATAAATGTCGAAAAATCCAGACCAACGACAATTGCACGCCAGCTGAGACCACTCAATTCAGTTTCTAGATATTTATGCACATTCCCAGGCAATTCAACACTTCTTTCGAACCGAACCCTAATGCTAACTTTGGCACGAAGGTGTACGTTGCAGATGTTGAAAAGGCGAAAGAATGTCTTGATCTGCCGTAAAAGCACGTATACCCGCCTCGTCCAATCGATGTAGGATGTTTACCCCGGGGAGAGCGGAGGTTCTACAGAATCAAGAATGTGCCGCATGCTGTGGCGAAGGATGCATGATCGTTGAAGCAGGCTTTCAAGGTTTTAGAGCGTCACCATTTAACAAAACAATTTTTAGTGGATCTGCTATCTCAAGTGGCTTTTCTCGGTCCTAAAATATATAAAGCCGGCCGCTCTCCATCTAAAGCAAGGCTGAAATTGTAACATTGTTCAACAAGGGCAAGGGGGCATATCCAATGCACGAGGTGATAAATTTTTGAAATAAACCTCGGTGAAATTGGCGCCAAACGCAATTTAAATAATATTTGGATGCTTTTGCCGCTTTTCCTGCAAGTACCTCATCACAAAGAACACTTCCATGCGTCTACGTACTTCCACTTTCTGCATACGGACAAGTCACGAAGATATTTTTGGAGCTTCCTCTTTGATGCAGCCTCAAAAAAACTGATCGGCCTTAGCGAATGAAATGAGGCCAATATGCGCTTCCTTCCCTTTAGCAAGCCGTTTTAAACCTGCAGGTGAATCTTTGCTCGAGACAAGGTGCTTTGAGATTGAGGTATAGTGTGGGGTGAGGCAGGCAGGCCACTTTTCCGCTATGTGAGCATCTTGAATCAAGATGAGCATTGTCCAATTTTAATTCAGAAATTGGTTGGGCAATCCTTGCTTAGATCTTTGAGTTTTATTCAACTAGAATTACCCTCGGTAAATTTGAGTGAGCGATATTGCAGCGATGTGCGTTCGCAACATGCAGCATGGAAGGTGTGTGAGGCTGAAATTAGGTTGCAAAAATGCAAGGAAGCATCGCTTCGAAACGTATTTTTTAGCATGTCTTGGAAGTCTGGCTTGGCAAAATGGGGCATACTTACGAGTGTGCAACATCAAAAAAACGTTGCCTATATAAATAGTTCATTTCCTCGTGTTTTCCCGGCAGCTGCATTCCACAATGAATTTCCTTATGCTTTGGATAAGCATTCTTCTCCATGTCTCCATGACTATGGCGGCTACGGTGGAGGGTGTTTTCAACTCCATTCTGTCAATTACGGACCCTGGTAATACCCGACCAGGAAGCGTTAATTGGAGAGCCGCTGTGAATTGGAAAATCACCAGCGACATGGAAATGAAAGAAGGCGATACCTTCACTTTGCATATGCCCAACGTTTACAAGTTCACCAGTTCCGCTCAAACTTTGCAAATTAAAGCTGGTTCCCTGGTGTTGGCCAATTGTGACTTGTTCTCTGGAGACAACATTGTGGGATACTCCGAGGTTCAATGCACTGCTACAGCCGAGGTTGCGAATGTCGGAACAGCTTCCGGCACTATCACATTTGCATTTACCTTCAATTCCGGCTACTCATCCGACGAAGTCAACCTCGAGGCTGCCTCCGTCTGGAGCACTGGAACCAACACCATACGGTGGACTGATGGCCCCAATGTTTTGACTAAAGATGTTACCTTCGAAGGCGGTAACACTGGTGTTATCGAGGGTTCCGCTGAGAACGGTGTTTATGGATTGAGAGCCTTAGTCAACAGCAATACCAAGCAGCACTACCTTTTGGGACCAAGGTGTCTGGTTGATGACATGTATGGTACCTTAAGCATCAAGGTGGGCAGAGAAATGCCTCTTGACTGTAACACACTTGCAGGTGCCATTGCCAACACTGTGAATGCATGGTATTATCCTGAATCAGCCAACACAAACGGCGTTCAACTCACCAAGTGTTCGTCTACTGAGGCGGTGGTGTCCTTCTCCTATATTCCAGCAGGCAACAGACCATACATGAATATCCTTACCCAAATGATTACGACCACTACATCCTCGGCTGCCACTTACACTTACAATATGGTTTGTAACAGAAAACAGTTGGTTGGAACGCTTGGCGTTCGCTGGACCAACTACGCTACCACCGATTCCGAGTCTGATGGAAACAACTTGCCTCTTGTCATCACCACCCATACCGATCCTACGGCCACCAACACGCAATTGTCCACCATTACTGGTAGCACTGCCAAAACTGTCATCGTTAATGTTCCTATGCCCGTGACCACTGTCATTGTCACGGGAACCAACACTGAGTCCACTACTCACAGTGCTACCTCGGGTGGTACCAGAATTGTGTCTATCGATGTTCCTACACCAACTACCACTATCACCAGGACTTGGACGGGATCAACTAGCAGAACCGAGACTGTCACTGCACCAACTGGTGGTACGGGATCTGTGTTCATTGATGTTCCAACTCCAACAACCATTGTCACCAGAACGTGGACAGGCACTGAAACTTCTACCGAGACTGTTCCAGCAAGTGAAGGTGGCACTGAAAGCATTATCGTCAATGTGCCCACTCCCACCACCACAGTGACAAATACCTGGACTGGTTCTGAGACTTCCACTCAGACAATTCCTGCTCTGGTCGGAGGTACCCAAAGTATCATTGTCAACGTTCCCACTCCAACCACCACCGTCAGTAGAACGTGGACCGGATCTGAAACCTCCACTGAAACCGTCCCTGCTGCTGAAGGTGAAACCGAGAGCATCATCGTCAACATTCCTATTCCAACCACTACTGTTGTTCTGACATGGACTGGAAATGAGACCACCACCGAGACCGTTCCTGCTACCGAGGGCGAGACTGGAAGTGTTATCGTGAAGGTTCCAATTCCTACAACTACTTTGACGAACACTTGGACGGGATCGGAGGCAACCACCGAAACCATTCCTGCTACTGAGGGTGAAACGGGAAGCGTCATTATCAGAGTTCCAGTGCCTACCACCGTTCTCACCAAGACATGGACCGGATCTGAAACTAGCACTGAGACAGTTCCTGCTACCGAAGGTGAAACAGGCAGTATCATCGTAAATGTTCCAATCCCAACTACTACTGTGACCAACACCTGGACTGGATCTGAAACATCGACTGAAACCGTTCCCGCTACTGAGGGCGAGACCGGTAGCATTATCATCAATGTTCCTATCCCAACCACGACATTGACCAATACCTGGACTGGAACGGAGCCAGTCACCAGAACTGTGACTGCCAGTGAAGGTGAAACCGGCAGCGTGATCATCGATGTTCCTATCCCAACAACCACCTTCACGAGCACCTGGACTGGAAGTGAAACCACTGAAACAGTCCCAGCCACCGAGGGAGAAACCGGAAGTGTGATTGTCAAAGTGCCCGTTCCAACCACTGTCATCACCAGAACATGGACCGGAGTCAACACTACAACCCACACTGTTCCTGCTACCGAGGGAGAGACTGGTAGTATCATCATTGATGTTCCAATCCCCACCACAACCTTGTCCAGAACATGGACTGGAAACGAGACTACTACCGAGACTGTTCCAGCCACTGAGGGCGAGACAGGAAGCGTTATTGTGAATGTGCCTATTCCAGTCACCACAGTGACGAGAACGTGGACTGGTTCCGAGACTTCCAGTGTTACTGGCACTGCTACTCCTGGCGATACCAGAACCGTCTTCATCGACGTTCCAACGCCCACCACCACGATCTTTTCCACTTGGTCTGGAAGCACCATCACCACCCGTACCATTCCTGCTGCTTCAGGTGGCACAGACACTGTCATTGTGGAAGTTCCCACTCCCGTCACTGTCATCACTTCAACTTGGACCGGTCTGGACACCGAGGTGGTGACTGAGCCATTCGTTTCTGGAACCCAAACCATTGTCATCAACGTCCCTACTCCTACCACTGTGATCACCAGAACATGGACAGGATCTGAAACCACCACCCAGACTATCCCTGCTGCATCTGGCGGTACCGACACAGTCTTCATTGATGTGCCTACTCCTTCCACCACTTTGACTAGAACCTGGACAGGCTCCGTCACTGAAACAGAGACCCTTCCTGTGGCTTCAGGAGGAACTCAGACTTTGGTCGTCAACGTCCCCACTCCAACGACCTCTATCACGAGAACCTGGACCGGATCTGAAACCTCCACTGAAACAATCCCTGCCGCTTCTGGCGGCACCGAAACCTTGATTGTGAATGTTCCCACCCCAGTTACCATCATCACCAGAACATGGACAGGTAGTGAAACAACAACCGAGACTGTTCCTGCTGCTTCTGGAGGCACCGAGTCTGTTTTCATCGATGTTCCAACTCCTACCACCACGATCACCAGAACCTACACTGGCACTACTGCTACCACGGAAACTATTCCCGCTCCTTCTGGAGGAACTGTGACTGTGGTTGTGGGTGTGCCTCCTCCAATGACCACCTTGACAAACACCTGGAGTGGCGATGTGACCACCACTCATACTGAGCCATATGCGTCTGGTGGAACCCAAACCGTTGTGGTCAATGTTCCTACCCCAGTGACTACTGTGTGGTCGACCTGGACTGGTACTGAAACCAGCACCCGTACTATTCCAGCTCTGGAAGGCGGTACACACACTGTGGTTGTTGAGGTTCCTACTCCAGTTACCGTTCTCACCTCCACATGGACTGGTAGTGAGACTTCTGTCGTTACACAGCCATTTGAATCCGGAACGCAAACCATCATCATTCAGGTGCCTACTCCAACGACCTCTATCACCAGAACCTGGACCGGATCTGAAACCACTACTCAGACTTTCCCCGCTGGTTCTGACGGTGTTATAACTGTGGTTGTTGATGTGCCTACTCCATACACCACCTTGACTAGAACGTGGACCGGCTCCGAGACTCAAACCACCACTGACCCTGCTCAATCTGGAGAAACTGGAACTGTCTTTATTGAGGTTCCTACCCCAACCACTGTTGTGACCAGAACCTGGACTGGAACTGAAACTTCGACTGAAACTGTCCCAGCCGCTTCAGGCGGAACTGAGACTGTGATTGTGAATGTTCCTACTCCTATTACAACCTTGACTAACACCTGGACTGGTTCTGAAACATCTACTGAAACAATCCCTGCTGCTTCTGGAGGTACCGAGACAATTATTGTCAACGTCCCCACTCCAGTTACCACGTCCACCAACACATGGACCGGTTCTGAAACTACCACTGTTACAATTCCAGCTCAATCTGGCGGAACCGAGACCATTGTCGTGAATGTGCCAACCCCAACCACCACCATCTTCTCCACCTGGACTGGTAGCACCATCACTACTCGTACCGTTCCAGCTCAATCCGGAGGCACCGACACCGTTGTCGTTGAGGTTCCTACACCCATCACTGTGGTGACTTCTACCTGGACTGGTACCGAGACTTCTGTGATCACCGAGTCTGCTGCATCTGGTACTCAAACCATCGTTGTCCAGGTCCCAACACCTACAACTACCATCACCAAGACTGGCACTGGCTCGAACACTGAAACTCAGACTTCTCCTGCTGGTTCAGATGGTGTAGTGACTGTGGTTGTTGAGGTTCCTCCTCCATTTGACACATTGACTTCCACTTGGACTGGAACCACCACCGAGACTGTGACTGAGCCACCTGCCGCTTCTGATACCACAGGTACTGTTATCGTTTTGGTTCCTGAAACATCCTTGGAGTACTCCACTGTGACCTCAATCTGGACCGGTTCGACCACTAGAACGATCACCCAGCCACCTTCTGGCTCCGATACCATAGGAACTGCTGTCGTTGAGGTTCCACCAACTGCCGTGGGTGAAACTGATTATGCCGAGGTACCTGTTTCAGACTTTGACACTTTGACCTCCACTTGGACCGGAAGCACCACCAGAACAACTACCGCTCTTCCTTCGGGCTCCGGTAGCGTGGGAACTGTGATTGTTGAAGTCCCGGAAACGTCGCTTGACTACACCACGTTGACTTCTTCTTGGACTGGATCGACCACGAGAACTACCACCATGCCTCCATCTGGAAGCGCTACTGTTGGCACTGTCATTGTGGAAACTCCAGAAACCGACTTCCCTACCGTGACTTCCACATGGACCGGCTCCACCACGAGAACAACCACAATGTCTCCATCTGGAACTGACCCTGTTGGAACTGTCATTGTCGAGGTTCCAGCTGCATCCACGGACTACCCAACAGTGACTTCTGCTTGGACTGGATCTACAACAAGAACAACCACCGTTCCAGGCTCTGGCTCAGACATCGGTACCGTCATTGTCGAAGTACCAACAACTTCCGATGACTACACCACCTTGACCTCCGTTTGGACTGGTTCAACCACACGCACAGTCACCAATGGTCCAGGTGAATCTGGCTCTGTCGGAACCGTTATTGTTGAGGTTCCATCTTTTACTGCTGATTTCTCAACCGTGACTTCCACCTGGACAGGAAGCGTTATTACCACAGAGACACAGCCACCTTCGGGTTCTGACACTGTCGGTACTGTTGTGATCAAGGTTCCTGCTTCCACCCCACTCAACCCAGGTTCCTGGAACTGGAACTCGTCTTACGTTCCATCAGCACTGATCAACTCTGGTTTCACCTCTGTGACCACCAAAGCTTACACCACGGATGATTCACACACAACAAAGGATTCAGATGTGACCGACTCCTCCAGAAGTACCGTGACGACTAATGATATACCCGCTATTACTACCGGCTCCCTGACCTCCTCAAACAAGGTCCAAGATGCCACCCATTCCCCAACTACAATTGCTGGTGAGCCTGTGGAGCTGCCTGTGGGAGACATCCCAGTTCATTCTGTTCCATCCGATTCTGAGCAGCCTTCTACTGAGCAGCCTTCTACTGAGCAGCCTTCTACTGAGCAGCCTTCTACTGAGAAGCCCTCTGAGAACAGCCCAGATGCTGAAAATGGACCTTATGGCGATGCCGCTGTCGAATCTTCCTCCTCAGCTACTGCCACAACAATCTGTCATAAGGGCAAGTGTGCTACCATTTCGGCCGAAAGTACCACCGGTCCTACAGGCACCGGTAAGCCTAACCCATCGATCGCTTTCCAACCAAGCAGTTCCCAAAACGGTAAGCCACTGGCCTCTTCTGCCACTGGATCCCCAGCTGTACTCACATACGAAGGCTCCGCTTCGAGCCTTCAGGTATCTGGACTCTTTGCTATTTTCTTGACGTTGATTCAGATTCTTGTTTAAGGGAAAATTCCCTATTTTCATACATGAGGAGATCAATACGACCCCTATAGATATCTAATTTAATGAAAGTTCTATATATTGTATATGGAGTAGCCGATTCTCATTTGATCTGTTCAGTCAAAAACCTACAATTTGATTTGAATGAGATAAATTGAGCTAATTATCTAGACAATGGTGCACATGAATGGTACGGCACCACGACCAGCGTGCTTGTTCAAGTTGTTGTCCTTTGGAGCGTTGTTCTTGTTCTGGGTAGTTTGAGCAGCCATATTGATTTCTTTGTTTTATGATGGTTAGGGGAAGAAATCACCTCTTATTTATAATCCAAAACACCTCTCAGGTGTCTCGTATCTTTGAGGCTTTGGAGTCTCATTAGACTTCTACTTTGGGGTTCTCAATGACTTGGTGTTTCACGACATTTCCCTATTCGGCGTGGCAATGGATTAAGGTGGAATTATGATTAAAAGGACCAATAAATTATCTCTTCCAGGCAACAAGCGATATTATTCCTGAAAGATTTGCCTCCTTTTCTTCTTCCTCGTTTCGAGTTCTCTTTTTATTTTGTTCTTTGGTTGTGAGCTTAGAAGTACTGAATTTTATTATATCAGGGGACTGATTAACAAAGATCAGTACGAGTTAAGAAACAACTCAACTCGGTACGGAAGCCATTTATCTTCCCATTTGATTAAAACCTGAGTAATCTTGATGGTGCTAATCAAGTAGCAGGTAATGTTACTTTCCATATGCAAATGGCGCAAAGGTGTCATCATGAAGCTACGAATAGGCATGAAGAGCCCCCAAGTAGCTATATTTGTTCACTCACAGACACCCAACACTATTCTGAATTTTATTATAATTTTTTATATGGTTCCCAAGGTGTTAAATGTGAATTACGATATCGACGTCAAACGCTTTAGACTTTGGATGTCAGGTAGAGATAAAACTACTTAGAGCTGCCTAAATATACTACTCACTTCAAAGAATCTTTTGATACATTGTGGACGTTAAAAACTACCGTTGTGAAGCGAAGGAGAAGTTATAGGGTTCACAATGTGAGATCATATCCTTCCTAAACTAATAGAAGGCATCTTTCTGAGCTCAAGATTTTGGCTATTTCATAAACCCTATCAGTTGCACTTATGTTGTTGGCTATTATGAGGTTAACAATCGTTGCAATAGCAGGCTCTTTGCAGCTCAGAGCTTCCTCAAAACCCAGACATCTTTCCGCTAATAGCGGAGATGCGTCTCAGGTGAGCCACTAGTTAGTAGCTTATGATTACAAGTCATAAGCTTTAGATGAAAATGATACTAGATTTTTTCTTGTCATTATTATCACTGCTCTCTCAGTTGTGGGATATCCTTGGTATGCTCTATTTGCTGTGCGTTGACAATGTCAGAATTGGGGTACCCACTATTCATCATTGCACTTGTTGCTATTAAAGTAGCCTACTTCGATGCAAACATTAAACTAATTCTTCCACATTAGAAACCCTGACTCTCCTCTTATCTCACAAATGTAGTCATTTGAGCAAAATATTGAGAACTCAAATTGAAATCCATCATTCAATATTCTCATCTTTAGGAGCAGCAAGGGAACAGGTGCGTGTTATGCATTATCAAATTGATATAACCCTGCTTTATTTTTTTAAAAGAGAATTGAAGAACACCCGTTTTTTGTCCAAAGTTCAAATTGTAGACGATAAGTTGAGAGATACTGACGTTATAGCTCAATCACAGTTAATAACATCAAACTATGGCGAGAACCGTCTATTTAGGTATCCTGACGATCTACAAAGGTGTCAAAATGCAAAAAAATTAGCTAATTATAAATCCCTTGGACAATTTCGATTGATAAGATGCGATTTACATCTTACTTTTCCTGCAAACGTCACATCTCATTTAGGTATCAAAGCTAAGCAATGAGACTCTCAGGAGAAATTTACAGCATTTATCCCAAGCGTTTGGATAGCTTCACTTCACCTTTTATTCACTTTTTGATTTTTAGCATAGTTTTTAAAAGTAACCTTTCTGATGTCTACTCAAAGTCGCACCACATATACAAAATGAGTACCCAAATTTCTGACATCTCACCAAATTGTGAAGAACGTCAAAGATACAAAACAAATTAATTTTGTAACTACGACATCAAGTGTAACTAATTTGTGTTGGTTATTTAATCAAATAAGTGAGCCACTTCTCTGCTGACACGTGTCACCCCCAAAAAGTCGCGTAGCCACCAGCAATTACTGCAATCTTACACCCCAGAATTGAGAGAAGTATCAACTACTTGCCATAATCAAAGTTCGCCCGAACAGATATGAAAATATGGCATTGAGGTGTGGAGAACAAAAGGATGGGGAGTGAGATAGGGTTACGGATAAAAGGATTTGAGGAGTCAAGAAAAGGGGGTGATGAACAATCAGATATCAAGCTAGATGGATGAAGCTGGTGAGATAGGGCAAGATGAAAGGCTTTAGTAAGTAACGCTATGTCATGGGTACAAATGGCAAGTCGTTAAACTGTTGCTTTAATTCAATCACGGCTACATAGTGGAGGGAGCAAGGATGTGGTGCTATTTCGGTCAAATGTCACACTAACGTCAGGGAGAATGTCATTCTACTTTAGATGGACATCAACTGGTGTTGATGGGTGCTACTTGAAGTTGTTTGGGGCTCTTCAGGTTGCATAAATGCTGCCTATGGAGTCATTCATACCATCCAACATAGATAGCATAATCTATCATTCTACACCGAAATGAAGCTACGCAAAAGCACGGGGCGTTCCATTAGAGCCCGCAGCATTGTTTCAAGCCCAACCTCCGCCCTTTCCAAACGCTGTAGCCACGCTGATGCCTATCCAGAACCCAAAGTCACCAATACAGCACCCACACAACCCCAACGACCCCACCACGAAGCTGGCGCCCGCCGCAGGCGGCGCTACTACGCTACGCTCCGTAGGGGGCTGGGATAGGCACGGTTTGGGGCGGCGGCACGTCCCCCATCCCCTTCCTTGGATATATATCCCTCCCGTCCCCGGCCCTCTCCCCCGCCCAATGCCCGCCTTCCCTGGGCTACCCTCCCCCACCCGAATCCTTTCTCTTCAGTGCTAACTGCACCCCCGCCCGGTGCCATATAGCGCATCGCTCCCTTCTGTTATATCGGATACGGCCAAATTTGGTAGAAAATACTGTTTCCCGTCCGATCAACGAGCGTCAAGCTGCCAAGAGCCTCAGTGAGTAATACAGTGGGAGACCATGTGTGAAATTGGGGTGCTGTATTCTTTTTGCTCGCGCCAGCGAGGCACTTCTTTTTTCAGGCCCTCCCGCCTGGATCCAGTGCACTATTCTCACTTCTGCCGTAGATTTTCGCCCGGGCGCACAATTCTGTGAACTCTTGCGCCCAGCAATAATCACACTTGGCCCCGATTTTGATTCTTTTTGGCCCACCGGCACTCTTTGGCCCTACTTTTTGGCCCAACTACTCGACACTGCTCTTCCAGTACTTACACTCTACTGCGACCACTTCTACGTCCACCTTCCTCGACTTTGGCGCCAACTTTAGTAAATCTACTCTACGTCCTTGGTTTCGGCGCCGACTTCACGAAATCTACGTCCACTTGGCCCCGAACCCGGCGCCAACTTTGGTCAATCCTCCATCTCTGACCCTGGTTTCGGCGCCAACTTTGCTCCCCTGGGCCTTGGCTTGCCACCACCCACTTCTTAGGGATGTCTGGGTTTTTTCTTAGGGATGTCTGGGTTTTCTTAGGGATGTCTGGGTTTTCTTAGGGATGTCTGGGTTTATCTTAGGGATGTCTGGGTTTTTCTTAGGGATGTCTGGGTTTTTTCTTAGGGATGTCTGGGTTTATTCTTAGGGATGTCTGGGTTTTTTCTTAGGGATGTCTGGGTTTTTTCTTAGGGATGTCTGGGTTTTTTCTTAGGGATGTCTGGGTTTTTTTTCTTAGGGATGTCTGGGTTTTTTTCTTAGGGATGTCTGGGTTTTTTCTTAGGGATGTCTGGGTTTTTTCTTAGGGATGTCTGGGTTTTTTCTTAGGGATGTCTGGGTTT